>NC_081189.1:8927265-8979765 GCF_902713425.1 Acipenser ruthenus
CTGGTTTTGGTGCTATGCACTGCTACTAATTGCAAACCATTCATTCGTGATAGTAACAAGCTACCTAAAAATATTTCATGCTAATAGAAACGAGAGCAGGGCTCGTTTGGTTTGTTTTTAACACCGAGAAACGCCAATGACCTTGTTCTCAAAACTGTAACAATAATTAAAGAGACTTCCTAAAGATAACCAGACAGTTCTCTACTTCGTGCCGATTTATTTCCAGTGGTCAAGTCTACAGGAATGACAAAAAAGGAGGGATACTTCACAGCATTTACCGTGTGTCAGGACTAATTACTATAGGATTAATTACACACAGGTATCAACTCCTCCAACAGATACCAAGATTGGAGTGGCGTGATGGCGATTATATGAGTGGGTGTGTCTATATATATATATATATATATATATATATATATATATATATATATATATATATATATATATATATATATATATATATAGTTGTATTTATAATTTAACTATAATAACTAACTAAAGATTGAGTACACAAACCCTTCATATTTGATGTGTATGTCAAGCTGTATATTAATAATGCACCTCGTTCAGTTTCATTTGAATTAACTATAAATACTACAGTAAGTAATTGCTCGGGAATATACAAACATGTTTTTCTTCCCAAAAATGCATTAGCTGTATGATTAATGTACGTGGTAATGAAATCTAATGTATTTCATAAACCGTTTGCACAAGGTGGTTTTATTTGTATATATAGTACATAGATGTGTTTGCGCGATGATGTTGTTATGATTGTAACTTTGCACTTTAAAAATGATTCATGCACACTATAATCACAATGTACTGCTGAGTTAATTGCAATCTTTCGAGCATTCCCTTGAAAGCTTTAATTGGTTAGAATCTTCAAAAAGCCAGGCGCTTTAAAACAACAACAAACAGCAAGCAAAAAACAAAGGGATGCATAATATCACATATTGAAAATGATTTTATTTATCCATTTACATTTAATTGATATAAACCTGTTCAGGAAATCAAATTATATGTTTAGTATAAGAACAAACATGTATTAAGAAACTTGTTTTCAATAAATAAGCACAGACAGTTAAGTTAGAACATATCACAAATCGACCGGTAGGTAACAAGAATGCTTTATCTACACAAAACATCCTATCTCACAGGTTTTTTAAAGTTTCTTATTTTTTATAAATAGTTTCTTTTCCCAGTATTGTATTCTGGCCAGCACATGCACACAAAGCTTCTTTTTTATTTAGTTATTTTTTTGTATTATTATTATTATTATTATTATTATTATTATTATTATTATTATTATTATTATTATTATTTTTGCTGTACAAACTCCCAATATTTTAAATACACAAGTGCACTGTGCATGCCAATAGCCCGTTTTTGCATGCAGTGCATGTGGCACATTTCAGGATCTTACGTTCACTATATATGGAGTCAAGATCAAACATAATAACCTTTTATTTTAGAGATTTAAAATGAATAATCTCTCGTAATTCATGTGAAAAGAATATCTTCTATGTGCATGTTTTGTTCTTTTTTTAATGGTTGTTTTGATCAAAACTCCATACAGCTCCATATTCCGATAACAAATAAATACACACAAACAGATAAATAAATACAGAAATACGCTTTGCAAAGTAACTGTAGTGAAATCTGATTAAAAAGGAAAAGTATAAAACAAACTAACTAGTCTTTCTAAGCAGGATTAAACAGAAGTTTGCAATAATTATATTTAAAGTCCACGACATAGGTTTCCTTGCCCCTTGTGCATGTGTAGTTTGTGACTTAGAATGTAATTTTAATTAATTGTTACACAACCAGTTTCTATATATATATATATATATATATATATATATATATATATATATATATATATATATATATATATATAGATAGATATATATATATAGATGTATTTCAAATCCTGAGTATACTTCCTGGTGTGTTGTTAAGATGGGGATTTAAAAAACAAACAAAGCCATTTATTGGGCCTCCGCGATCTTTATTATTAAGTGAAACTCATTGAGACTGTGTGCTCTAGTGCCTTGCGGCGCAGGGATGCGATGCTCGTCCCTCTCCACACGTCACTCTCCGGGGAGCTGCAAAGCTGGGGCGAACCGGTCACGTTAGCGGAGCCGGACAGGGAGCCGGGCATCATCCCTGGAAAGCCGGGCTGGTAGAGGTGTGACTGGAGCCCGGAGCCGTTGGAGGACAGGCCCATGGAGTTGGGAGGGGGACCAGCTCCAAGGCTGCACTGGGACAGGGATTGAGCCATGGCCTGCTGCCGGCCCAAGGAGGGGGGGAGTTGCAATTGAGAAACGCCCGGCATTCCGGCCGCCGCCCAGCGGGTGTCATTGGCGTGAAAGGAACAGAGGCTATCGCCCATGGCGGCTGCGGCTGCTGCTGCTGAGTTGAACTGATGAGTCAAGCCATGAGTGGGGAGCAGGGTACCGGGGGCTCTGAAGACGTTCGTGGTCTTCTTGCGCTTCTTCCACTTGGCGCGTCGGTTCTGAAACCAAACCTATTGAATGAAGAAAAAAACAAGGTGTAACTATGATGAAATGATAACATGCAATAGCGTCTACTCACAGCATCATTTATTCCACACCTCATGCCAGTGTTATAAAATCAGTAAAACAAACAAACCCAAAAAATTAAAAAGGGTTTATTTCTGGGTACGAAAGAAAACGTCTGGAATGTGATTAATGCTTGTGGGGTCAGCTGAAAAAAATCAGTTTTCAATTAATTAGCTTAGGGCCGAACCTCGGGGAGACGCTGTTGTTTTTATAGATATGAGGTATACGCTATATTAACAGGATCTGTGTAACAGGTGGTAAACCATACGAACTCGGTGCGTTCCAATAAGAACTTAAAACCCATTTTAAAAACTACCCTTGTGAGAGTTAGCACAGCCTGCACTCTCCGGAGACACCCACATTGTATGTTGAGTATATGAAAATCATTAATTATAATATTATACAAGATCATGTGAAAAGCTATGCATATGAGATGTGTAGTACAGCCGATATATATATATATATATATATATATATATATATATATATATATATATATATATATATATATATATCAAATACAAATATTTAGATGCGAGCTGGTCTACATTTAGATGTGTGCGATTAGGCCTTATGGGTTTGGAAATGCTTTATTATAAAAGGCTTTCTGAAATGACTCTTCCTCTAAATGCCATAGCTATCTGTTGGTTACTATTTTGTAAAAATCGTATGATCAAATTACAGTTGTAGTCTTTTAGAATAAATGCAATGCAGTTAATGCGTTCGTCCAGTAAACGCGCGCGCACTGCTGTTACCGCAATTGCGGTGCATCAGAAAACACTGAAGTAACAACCAATACATAGTGTGGTGCATTCACAAGGGTTACTCTGTGCGCGGGGCTCGCTGTTCTCCGCTTCTATTGTCGTGTGCGCGTACTGCTAGACGTACAGACCGGTAACATTAATGGTTATCATGTATTTCAATGGGAATTTATACCAGACACTTTTCCTAAATATGTATCACCTAATTATATTAATCACTTGATTATATTATTGAAATGTTTTTAGATGAATTGTAACTTACATATATATGTCTGTGGATGTGTACTATTTAACAGCTACATTTTGTTAAGTTTCTATCAATTAAAATATGTTGTTTCAGTCAAATATGAACGGAGTATTCGTAACAGCTGAGTAGATAAGTAGACGCGTTTAAGGGAATGCGAGACTAATTATAAAACACATTTTTATAGATGCATTTTAAATGCAAAAATGCTTAATAGTCGTTGACAAACATTAACACACGTCACAGAAGTAAGACCTGTTTAACAGTAAGACTGAAATGCAACACTTGCGTTAGTGTACAATAGTTACATCATTCTTAAATACATATAAATTGATCTTTTTGGTTAAATAGATTTTCATTGGCAATAATTAGCTATTAATTTTATATATAATTTTCACATGCTATAATAAAAAAGAAAATCTGCAATAATTAAGGGATATAACAAGGGATAATAAATCATCTAAAGTATGTCTGAGGCGATATGTGTAATATTCAAATACAGCGTAGAAACCGTGGCGCTCAAATGTGGCAGCTAATAATTAAAATAGTGAGTATATATAAAATTATATTTATCATTGTGTGTGTGTGTGTGTGTGTGTGTGTGTGTGTGTGTGTGTGTGTGTGTGTGTGTGTGTGTGTGTGTGTGTGTGTGTGTGTGTGAGGCTATACAAAATACATTTTATAAGGGTATCGTGTTACCCTTTGTGTGTAATACAATATTTTCAACACTTCACACCTTCATTAGTATTTAGCTTAAAGCCGATATAAACGTTAGTTTGGTCCCAATTCAGGCTGTAAACGATAAGACGTGTTACATTTATGAAGGGGTCTTTTGTGAGGTCAATAAAGATCTCAGTGAAATCCTGCTGATGATTAATGTGAAGATATGGTAAGCAATCCGGAGCGCCGTATTAAAACTCAAATATCTGGTTCATTCCGAGCAGCCAGCCGTGAAATCCACACCAAATAGTGCTTGGAGGGAAAGAAAATGCTATTTCTCATTCCATTAAAAAAAAACCTAGAATATACTCTGAAGGTGCCCCACATTAAGACGCGGCAGGTGACAGAATCATTCCTAAGCACACCGCAGTCCTCTCCACCGAATTGTAACACAGAGCGGTGTCTGTCTGTTGATGTGAAATATCATTTCCTAACCAGCACTTATTTCGCTTATTTGGTTTTTATGTAAATAAACTATCGGAAGTTAATTAATACTGTGCTAGACTAATGATTATGCTTATTATATTGCATATGATTGCGTAATTTGCATGATTTTCACATCGCTGGTTAATAAGCCATCCCCTGTTATAAATAATTCTGAAATTGGTTGCTAATAATGGATCAAGGCACGTTTTTTTCTTATTACACCATGAGATTAAAATACATCGGATAATAATAATAATATTTTTTTTAAAAAGCTTGTCACATAGGCTATAGGAATGTGCGGCGTGTATTTTAATTGGTTTTTTTTCCGATCTAAAAATGGTACAATTGCATGAGTTAATTTAGCACCATTTTTAATGCAACACAGCACATCAATCAACTATATGGAACATTCTAATTTAAATAACGAGCAGAAGAGCCATCTACTGCTGATGGGGGAGATGCCAAAGATTACCCAGTAAAATTGCCTTAATTTATTCCCAAGTATTTTCACTTCACTTGATCTATTTATTTATTTATTTATTTATGTATTCATTTATTGATTTATTTTTAGAATTAACCTTTTTTTCGGGGGAGCGGGGTGGGGTGTCAATGTATTTGAAGATATTCCACAGAAAATGTAATATTCGTAATATTATTTCGCAGTTCTTTTTACATGTTAAACTAAATTACAAAATTATTATAGATGAAGGATGTTTGACTGAACCAATAACGCAGTAATGAAGCAGCATTCCGCTTTCTATTCTGTTTAACACATGAGTTATAACTAACGATCATTTAAATTGCTTATATATATATATATATATATATATATATATATACATATATATATATATATATATATATATATATATCATTTTCAACGTAAAAACCTCCCAGGTTTTGAAAAACACAATGCATATGTGTTAACGTCTATAAATGTTTCTCAGATAATAATAATAAAAGCCGTATAGGTCCATTTATAATAATAAAATACCATTTCAAATATAATTCTACGCAATATTAAGGAAGAATGTAAAATTAGGAAACCTATGTGTTTTTTTTCTCTCTTTTAAACACGCATGCAAATGCATATATATATATATATATATATATATATATATATATATATATATATATATATATATATATAATCAAAATGTATCAATTTGATTTGAGGTTTCAATATTATAACCGCATTCTTGTAGCTATGCAAGTCATTAAACATGCATGTCTCATAAGAAATCAATCGATAAATTCTGCAGAAATAACAACATGAACTTGCATTAAGAAAAGCAGTTCATTAACTGACAACTATTAAAAACGAAAATAATAACATAATAATAATAATAATAATAATAATAATAATAATAATAATAATAATAATAATAATAATAATAATAATAATAATGTATTGGACGTTACAAAGCGCGCGTTCCATATCATTACAGATTCAAGCACGATGCTTTGGCATAAACCACATCGTTTAGTAAAATCGCGCTAAAATAAATACAACTAAATCAAAAGCGCATCTTTTGTATTTGAATCTATAGCTTGAATTCATTTCTTGACTCGTTTTACATTTAAAATACCTTGATGCAGACTAGTGGATTTAACAGAAGTAATGTATTATCAATAACAGCGCATGTGACATGACATTGTGCTGTGCAACCCACGCTATCAGTACACGATAGGCCATACTTTTATATTTGAGAAGTTCGATGTCTTCGATATTTATTTTACTTATGATCACTTACGAAGCCTGAAACACGAGGCCTTGACTTTCCAAATTCGAATGAGTTTACACGGTTTGTGTTTGTCACCCTCTCTCAGCCTGTGTTCGGTGCTTCACACCGTTTTGGGAATCACCTCATGAAAGGTGAGACATTCCTAATGTATTGTGCATTGAAATAAATCAATTGTTTTTTGATTTGACATTGATAACGGCAAAGAAAGGTCTCAGCACTCGTGTTGTTCCCTTACCGCCCAGTTTAAATCATGTCAACACAACCGCGTTATATAAAACATGATGACTGCTTCGCTTTGCCGACTTGTTCATTATTATTAACAGCTTTCACAGATGTAGACTTTTCGTCAATATCCAAGAGTTCACAATTTATTTATTTTTTCATAAGAACACCATGGTATGCATAAGAAATAAAGATTTTTGAGCATTATTATATTTTGTATATAGTTCAATAGTAGCCTACAACGGATGTTTAATTGGTTTATTTTGCACTAAGTGAGTTTTCATAGAAGAATATACAAGTTATATATTGTGTAAATCTTTTCTTGATAATGACAGGCAGTGGCGATATATTATAATATTTTTTAAGACAAGTACGCTGGCCGAAGTCTCTGCAAAGTGGTGTTACCTGGACGCGGGACTCTGTTAGACCGATCCTCAGCGCCAGCTCTTCTCTCATGAAGATGTCTGGATAGTGGGTTTTAGCGAAGCTCCTCTCCAGTTCGTTAAGCTGGGCCGGTGTAAAGCGGGTCCGGTGCCGCTTCTGTTTCTGCTGGCTTGTCTGTCCACCAGACTGGTTCTGGTTTTGTTGCTGTTGCTGCTTGTCCTGGTCTTTCGTGCCGACCTGCACGGCGGAGGGATTGGATCCAGCATTGCTGATGTCATCCCCAGGGAGCAGTGTCGCCCCTTCTACATTGTCCGAGCCCGGGGCTATATCGCCAGGATGGCCGGTATCCGATCCCCCTGCTCCCAGCCTGCACTTCAAAGCCTCCCTATGACCCAGGAGCTCAGCCGCGGCATCTTTCATCCCTGTGCAAAAAAATGAACACCAACCACTTAATAGTCAGGAATGCCAAGCAACCATCAAACACAAACTTCCTCGTATTTCCTGTGTATTAAAAAATAAAGATTTAGAGGCAGCATTTTTTAGTTGAAAAAGGCAGAATTAAATACAATGTAACGGTATACGACAGCAAAAACTATATCGTTTAATCATAGACAACATTTGATAATTACAATGTCTATCTGACTGAAGAATGCACAAACTTCCATTTGTTAAAAGACATATTGATTTCCTTAGTGCAACATGCATTTATCTATTGCATTTTCAGTACTGATTACGTGATAAATAACCTCAGTTGTTCCTTTTGATCGTTTATCAAATATCATCATTATTATTATATTACTACTTTTAAAAAATAAATATCAAAGACATTAAATCCTTAAAGAGCAGCCCACTCTTTGATCACATCTATCTGAAAACGATGTAAATTAAATTATAATCTAATACAAAAATAATTGCTTTTAGAGAGAATTAGCTCATTTAGATCATATTAAGCTAAAATAAAGAACAAATTGACAATTTCCCTGCTCGATTGTGTTAGATTAGAAGTTCCTCCAGCTTACAGTAGAGTTGAAGACCGGAGTTTGGCGATGATAACTCACCGAGGCGAGCATCCAGGAGGTCGGCGTGGGATAGCATTGCGCACCGCTCCAGGGTGAAATGCTTTCCAAAAAAATTCTACGACTTTAAACTATTTAAAAAATATATATAGCCTAAATGAAAGAAAATTCGGTTTGTGCTTAAAAATGAGGTCTCTTGCATTATAATGTCCTTTAGAAGAACGGGGAGGTGCTTAATAGTGAATGAACCCGAGAGCGTCTCCAAATGAGGACCAATCAGAATGGAGACTGAAAATGTCAGCGCTAGGAGTCTCATAGGCCAGCCACTCACATCCACATGCAGGATAAATTTACAATTCAATTTCGCCTCATTTCAAAATCTCGTTTATTAGCTTTCAACCTCAAATTATACCATTTAAAACGACCTGGTCTCATTTCTATAATCACTACAAACCAAACTTAATAAACGCAGTATACCTAGAATATTTGTTCAAATATACATTATTTAAGATGTTAATGCCTTTAAGTGGTCCTTGTTTTCACCTCAGATATGCTTTGCCTAACTTATTAGACAATATACAATTACTATACTCTGATCATTATATTACAAATGCGATTACCCTGAAGTCTGTTTGTTTTTTTCTTCCTAAAATTAAAAACAGATAATGTGCTATATGGTTGGCCGAGGTATAGATTTCATCAAGTGTAAATAATAATACTAACGTTTCATTTGTTTTATTTCGATGGGGTGTGCAGCCTATACGTATCTGATAAACTGCTTACAAAAACATGATTTAAAATAAGGAGAAAGTGATGCATGAACGCAGGTGTATAAAACCATGCATAACACAATCATTCGTACACAGGTCGTTTGAATCGTGCTCCATAAACCTGTAAAACGGATTCTTTTTGTGTTCCAGATTTCCTCAGAATTCCCCCCTCGCCACAATTTTAAGTGCCTTCCAACGCGAAGTGAACCATCTCTAATGCTCTGCTTTCTCAAAGCCAGCCAACAACAAAGTTTAGATTAGTAATATATTTCTAACCAGAGTCATTTTCAAGATCATTAGGCATTTATGTAATTAGTGCCAAATCTATAAGCTTTTATTACGATTATTAGAGTAAAATCTGTATAAATTTGTACTAATTTACTAGTGTTTAGACTTGGCTGTCAAGCCGGGAGGTTCTTATTGTAAATGATATCTGAGGAAATTAAGAGCAATATTCAATGGAAACACCGCTCTGTGAACTTGCCGTTCGCGTGCTTTCAGTTATGTATTTATTTTAAAAAGAAGAGACAGAATGCCCACTATAGGGACTCATAGTATACGTGCGTACGGCGTTCGAAGAAAATAAATACCAGGAACTGGTCCGCGATTACTGGCCTATTGTTTTAACTAACGGAATTGATTTTTAATCAAAATGGACTCGATTAAGATTATTTATTGTGTACAAACAAAGCACACAAAGGGGATTACTTTAAAGTGTGAAGTAAATAATACTGTACAAATAACCTAATTGTCAGTAACACATTGACTCTTGCACACACACACACGCACACACACACACACATAGAATTAAAACGCTTTTGGCAGATGCACGAGAGAAGGTTTTCAAAAGCCCTTTACATTTCGGGTTGAATAATGGCTTTAGAATCACACAAAGGACTCGTCCGAGCGAGAACTTTGCCATTTTTGTGCTTTTTTTTCTCTCTTTGTCCTAGGTTACGTTGGTTCTATGTATCTTTCTCGTGGGGGGGACAAGACCACTGGTGCTTCTGAGAACCGGAGCGCAGAAACCAGTAGGACTCCCGGTTAGATCCGATTGTCACTGTACAGAGGACTGATTTGCTCCTTGTAAAAAAAAAAAAAAAAAAGAAAAATCCTGGATTCAGCTTTGAGCTATATTGCCAATCCATGCGTCCAATTTGAACTATGGATGTGACCTGAAACCCGGGAAGAATGATTGGAGCCTGCAAAGAAAACCAAATGCAAGATCTCCCGGCTGAACGTGTAAGAAGACGTCAACATGTCTTACGATTTCCCCCCGTTTACTAGTATTAGGTTCAAAAAGCTGATTGCTAGTTTCAGGAGCTCGTTGTGGTTCTTTTTTCATATAGTTAAGGTAAAACATGGATATTTAAATTGGTACAAAAGCTATAAACTCAGTTAAATGGGCATTTACGAGGCAAAATACAGCGTGGTTATAATAAAATAAATGGACTTGATTCGTGTATTAATTTATGTATTACTTTTTTTTCTTTGTAAAATAAACTAATTGTACGCCGGGATATAAATATGCGTCATTTTTTCATGTTATCCTTTGTTGCATATCTGTATACTGTATGATTATCTAATAGCGACTCCGACATAAAACCCAACCCAACATAAAAGCGAAGCAGAACAATAACAATAATATGAAATCATGACATTGTTTAGTGTTTGCCGCTCGCGCAGAACGACGCTATTGCGGCGAGATTGATAGCGCGCTTCATTTTATGACTTTTCAATTGCTCGTGGTTTTTATAGCTGTATAAACAAACTGAATCATTCCCTCTGAAGCCACACACATCATACTTAACCGGCTAACAATGCTACACTGTGCGGGGACTTAAGTGGAGTGGTTTGTGCTTATGACAAATGCTATGCATATCATTATTTGAGTTTAAACTGTAATGATAACTGAACATAAAATAAAGTGTGTTACTATTATTATTATTATTATTATTATTATTATTATTAGTAGTAGTAGTAGTAGTAGTAGTATTATTATTATTATTTGTTTATTTGTTTATTTGTTTATTTGTTTATTTGTTTATTTGATAACGGAATATTTCAATCTAATATATAGTGATACTGTCGCTTTATTTGAAGCTGTGCAGCTCATATCAGCGCTGCCGCCATGCAACATCTCTGCAATGCACTGAAAAGCCCAGTTAAAGGATTTTCTATGACGGATCAAGTGATTTTTTCCTAATAAATAGGTTTTAGATTGTTGCACACAGGTAGAACTGGAACAAAGGAAACTAGCCGAAAACATATTGGCCGCCTCTAATACAATTTATTTAGTCCGTTTACTTCTTATAAATATATATAGATTGAATTTCTGTACACCAATACATACCGTAGGACTAAGCATTGGGATTTCAAGCGTTGTTTGTGCGACGTGAAATAAAGCAAACCATTTTATTATATGCATTTGCCCTGAGACATTTTTTTCAGTCCTGCAAAATGTATACCATTATATTCCTATTTAGCGTTTATATCATTACATTGATGTTTGCAATGAAACCCATATTTCAAATCCTGTATTTGTATGTTTTACAGTAACGAGTTATTATTATTATTATTATTATTATTATTATTATTATTATTATTATTATTATTATTATTATTATTATTATTTACCTGTGATCTTTGTCAGAAAATAGCCTACTAAAACAAATTACATTTCCACAAATGTCATTTACGGCACTTTTGTCCTAAATCGTACAGTGCTGCTGTATACGGATTACCTGTATTATAGTTCAGACACGTGCTATGTTCAGAATCATTTTTCTTTTAAATAGCTTACATGTATTTGTGGACTGACACACGAATAATGCAACCGAAGCCACGCCATTGCCTGCATTCATACTCTGGTGTTTTGTTTGATATTTTCCTATTTAAAGTCCCGTGTCTTCCGCTGACTGACGATCTCACATTGTATTTTATTGCCTGCTGAGAAGAATCCATTTTAATTTCATTTCATTTCGAGAAGTCTGTGATTGGGGCGGGGGTTACTTTTCCGTTAAAGAATAGGCTAAATACAAGTACATATTTAAAAATAGGTTGTTTTGAGTTTTAAGTTAATATGATTTTGATTTGAAGATAAGTAAATGATGCTGATTGATTTGTTGTTATTAAACAAGTTAAAACTACCGCTTGTTGTGGTCATTTTATGATATGCCGGCGATAATAACTCATCCTTTAGTTATTTTCACTTATTTTTTAATGCTGTTTAAAAATGAAAATAACAACACACCGTGCCAAGCCTGGCTCCTCTGAGCACACATCAACAAGACTAAACACAGTTTAAATCACACTGAATTCTATTAGCATGGGCGACATATTTGTATAATATCTTTATTTGTGCTCAATAACATTTTCGTCAGAAACCACGCCTTTAAGTTGTGTTATGATGTGTTAACATAGACTCAAACTACTGACGCGGAGTCCGTTATTTTCTAAATGTGGTAATATTTCATATTTAAATGCTATGATGGTTAAATTGGCTTGTGGATTTTTTGTATATATTAAAAAGTTATAAATATAATGCAGGTTTGTATTTGTTATATATATATATATATATACACTCATATAGTATATTCCTGGAGAAATTAACTGAATGCTTCCCATTGAGATTAAAAAACAATATATATGTAGATTGTGCTGTCCTTGAGTAAAATATACATGTCATTCAGGGAACTTTATTAGACAAAGTCTGGTCGCGTTTAATAGACTGAATAACAGCGATATTTTAAAATACAGAGACAATGTTGAAAATGTCTTTTCATAAATATGATATATTTTTAAGATCATACTAACATGTTTTAAATCTGTTTTGGTAATCGTGATCCCAGTAACCCCAGGTTTGTCTGATGAATGTAGCTAACACTTTGATTTCACTTTGCACAATGGAAATTATCCCATGAGTGGGAAAAGGGTGTACTTGGGGTAAGGAGTGGAAACAAAAATCCCATCCCATCTCTTTCTAAGCAGATATACTGTTAATACGACCACATCAATCTTATCAGCAAAATAAATACAAATAGACAAACAAACAAATTCGCCCCCAACAAGTTAATGTTGTGTATCTGAGTGGAAAGTAGATATTTTCACGCGTTCTGGAGATGAGGAGTGACTTTTAATAAGATCACAAGAAAAACAAATGTAATTCTGTAAGCAATTTCAAAGATCAACCATCTCTCCTTCCCTTTCTCTTGTCGCCCCCCCCCCCCCCCCCCCCTTCTGTTTAGTATTCAAAATTCGTCCAAACGCATGGCTTTAAAATCAAACAAACCAGTTAGTTTAGGAATATCACTGCCGCCCAATCTGGACCCTTTCGATCCACATCTCTTTATTATTTTGTAGGCAATATGGCTTATTTTAAAAGAATGATTTTTGTTGACATTTTTTTTTTTTTCAAGCCCACAAGTGAATCTAATTCACTGGCGTCTATATTCACTCAATTAGAGAAATCTAAAGAGAAAATCGATCTTCCATCTGCAGAAATGCCAGCTTAACAAATTAGATTCTTGTTTCGTGCAGGTGATTTGGTGACAGTTGGAGAATTAGAAGTAATAAGTTGTTGTGTGTGAGCCCCCGGGAAGAAGGGGAAAGCGGCGCGCCATGGCCAGCTCAAGCCTCCTCGGGCGCGTTCTCCTCCGGCCAGAAATCCAGATAGCACCCGCCGTCGCATCTCATGCTTTAATTAGTGGTGCTGCCCTCCGTGTGGACTCGATTAAACCGTGATTTATCCGAAAGAAATATAATTATGGTTCCAAATAAAATAATCAGCATTGAAGAGCGATTTCCTTAATGAGATGGAGCGGTTCTATGTCACGGACTAACGGGGTCTCATTAAAAAGGTGGTAATGAGACTTAGGGTTGAATACGACAATTACTGAAATCTATAAGATAAAGGATTAAATCATATCTAATTCAAACTCTACTCGCACAAAAGCATGGGTTATAAATTGCATAGGCATCATAAGGAAAGAGAACAAAGCTTGTTTAAATGTCAAAGACTATTTTATAATAGCTTATATCTAGTATGTGTGCGTCTTGATTTTGAATCATAATTATTTTTAGAGACAGCAAAACCTTTTTTTTAACAGGTTATGCTCCTTTCCATCATTAGCCTATCAGATATAGCTGTGGTAAATACATGTTTCAACAGCATGCATTTTTTATATTTATTTGAAATGACTGAAATAGGGGTATTAGCCTATCTGGTGGCATTG
The DNA here is from genome assembly GCF_902713425.1 of Acipenser ruthenus. Taxonomy (NCBI): domain Eukaryota; kingdom Metazoa; phylum Chordata; class Actinopteri; order Acipenseriformes; family Acipenseridae; genus Acipenser; species Acipenser ruthenus. The sequence goes on from NC_081189.1 coordinate 8,941,370, forward strand.
GTTGTATTATATGTTGTTAAGAAGATACGCTAATATGAAACGATTGGCGTTTTATTTATGCTTGATAACGTTTAACTTTACAGCAGTTTGGTGTCACAAGCTTTCATATAGTAAACACAAGACCAGATCGATGCGTCTCTATTGGCAGAATCGCAGCATTTTTCACACTGGAATTATACTAATACAGTTCTAATTCTCAGTATTAGTATTATCTTAATATATAAAGAAGAAAGTTTGTCTGTCTGTCTGTTCCTTTATGCATTCGGACCCCGCATCAGCCGGTGCAACCAAACTTCCAGGGGAAGGTCCAGGGCTGTGTTTGGATCTGAAATTTTGACCCCCGGGTCCTTTATTTACTAATCCCATTGCTGGATCACTACGGTAGCCATGTATCTCAAATTAAAGAAACCCACACAACAAACCCCCACAAATTAAAAAAAAAATGGAAAAAAAGCCATTGTGCGACACCCAAGATCGGTAACTTATAGGAAACCATAAGGCTACCGTTCCCCAGTTTGTCATGCATGATATATTGAAATATTGAATTTCCCCGGGCAACGCCGGGTACTTCAGCTACCTGTAAGACTATATTTAGCTTTATTAAGGAATAGTTGTCCATAGAGATGTAACACACACTGCGTTCTTCCTCATCAAACTTATTTTATATATTGGTTTTACTGTAAATTAAGTCGTTGTATTCTTTATTTTTCAGTGAATTTTAATGCTGTTACCAGAGCAGTTTTTATTTTGTGTTTTTCAGGACAGTGATTTATGATGAAGGTAATATTAATGTTTGTTAGCTTCTTGCTGGTAAACAAGGCATGTTACCAGTTCATTTCACGAAAGATCTCACCTGTCGGAGAGAAGATGTCCCAGTCAATAGACCGAGCTTGAAAGCTACACTTCCACCACACATGCTGGCGGTTCTAGTGGCACGCAGGGGCGAATACTCGCTGCACACTCCTTATTTTATTTTAATGCAATACTTACCCCAAAGTGTCATGCGCTTCTTTCAGCCTGCACGCAGGCAACGCGTGTATTGTTTTGGTTAAGTTGATTTATTTGAGGTTAACTGGCACACTTACAATTAAACCATATCTATACAGTTGTAGTCAAAAGTTTACATACCCCAATGGAAATAAATTTCTCAAAAATTTTAGGAAAAATCTTTTGTATCAAAAGTTTTGCTTTGTGGATGAGGAAAAAAAAAGTTACAAGAAATAGATGTCTACAATTATTTATTTCAGCCATTTTTGTTTTGCAAAACTCAAAAAATGCTAATTCAAAAGTATTCATACCCTTTGATGCTATAATAGTATTGTCTACAAGGTGCTAGAAATTTCAATATAATGCAGAACCTAATTCTAGAAAAGTCTACAAAATGCTGGATTGTAGGTGAACATTCTTAAGAGTATAAAAGGGTTAGACATAGGATGATTGCTGTCATTACCAGTAAGTCAATATGGGAAAAAGTAAAGAGCTATCCGAAGACCTTAGGCAGAAAATTATTTATTTTCATAAAGCTAGAGAAGGATACAAGAAGATTTCCAAGCATTTGAGTATCCTAATTTCAACTATTGTTTCTATTATCAAGAAGTACAAGACTGGTACTGTCACAACACTCCCTCGGTCTGGAAGAAGGAAGGTTCTTTCACCAAGAACAAGTAGAAGAATTGTGAGGAAGGTTAATAACAATCCGAGATTGACTGCCAAAGATATTCAAAGTGAATTGGCTGGAAGTGGGACTGGGGTTTCCATTTCAACCATAGGTTGAGTATTGCATGGTGGTCTCAATGGTCGCAGGCCAAGGAAAAGCCACTCTTACGAAAACGTCATAAAGACAATCACTTAAAGTTTGCAAAACGGCATTTGAATGATGGATGAGTTTTGGTCAAAGGTTTTGTGGAGTGATGAAACAAAAATCTAGCTATTTGGTCACGCTGATAGTCGTTACATTTGGAGAGTCTGGTGAGGCATACAAAGAAAAGAACACCATACCTACTGTCAAGCATGGAGGTGGTAATATCCTTCTATGGGGCTGTTTTTCCTCTAATGGCACATTAAATTTAGTTCCAATACATGGTAAAATGGATTCCATAGCATACCAAAAGATATTGGCCAATCATCTGAGACCCTCCGCTACAAAACTTGTAAAGCGCAACTGCACGTTCCAACACAATAACGATCCAAAGCACACATCAAAATCTACTTCAAAATGGTTAAAGAATAAAATCAAGGTTCTGGAATGGCCTAGTCAAAGACCCAATCTAAATCTGATTGAGAATCTTTGGTATGAGCTGAGAAGGCTGTGCACATGAGAAGTCCTCGGAATTTGAATGAACTGGAATAATCTTACGTTGAAGAACGGTCACAAACCACTAAAGAATCATACCAAAAGCTCATTGAAAAATATCAATCATTTAAAAGAGGTTATTATTGCTAAAGGTGTATCAACTAGCTGTTCATTTCATTTTCCTTGTCAGGGTATGAATACTGTTGAATTTTTGGAGTTTTGCAAAAAAATTGCTGAAATAATTGTAGACCTCTATTTCTTTTTTTTTTCCTCATCCACAAAAGCAAAACTTTTGCTAGAACAGATTTTTCCTATAATTATTTGTTTGAGATTTCTAGAAATTATAAATTTCCATTGGGGTATATAAACTTTTGACTACAACTGTATGTATGAGACCTGTGGCTATAACCAGAATAAAATTCAGCACAAGTCAGATTACTGTGCACCCTTCATGTATGCATTCCTTTTAGTGTGTAACACAATAAGTAAACATTCATCCACATACTGAACTTCTGTGTAATTATTTAAACAGAATATACCCAATACCTATGAACCTAAAGGAGTGCTAATCAATGTTATTATTTTTGTTGTAAATCCACTCTTAAGCACCAGCAGCATTATCACTACCCCTCTGCTCCACTCTTACGTTGAAGATCCTGAGAGTTAAACGCTGTTGCTGGTTCTATGTACTAAATCACTTGCTGTGATGTAGGTCAGGTTAATTAGATTGGTCCAGCTGCAATCTTGTTTCACAGACACCGATTAGCATGAATCTTGGATTACCTAATGTTACTTCACTTTTTTTTGTTGTTGTTTAAACATAATTGTGAGAAAATAGTAATATTTAAAAAACTATAAAACCATTAACATTTATAGGGCAAATGTGGTACACAGTTTATACATTTTCCACAGAAATATATTCACTTCCTGGTGATCCTGTCAGACAGATGATGTGTGCCCTCCTGGGTGTATTGCTATTGACACACACTTCGCCAAAACAACACCACTTCTGTAGTGAGTTTGTCATGTGAAATTAGGCCTTCAACATACATTTAAAGAACAGAGAATAGAAATGTGTTGGAACTGTAAACCAAGAAAACACAATTTTGGGGAGATTTTATAAATCAAGACACTGGTTGTGTGTTACCTCAATGGATTTCATTAAAAACTGAAAGCAGGGTCTTTTCCATGCTGGCAATGCACTTTTGTGCAAGTGACACTGAACAAAAATGCTAGTACATGCGTAAACTCCATAGTCAATACAATATTACCTTTAGTCTATAGTACATTAAAAGCTTATAGCTTTCTCTCTCTCTCTCTCTATATATATATATATATAATCTCACACACACAAATATTTCTCTTTTGCATTTTTGAAAAATACATTAGGCATTACATGACATGTCGTTTGTTGCGAGTGGTAGAATGGGCTCTTCCCATTTTTCCTAATTAATTTCAATTAGCAGATAAGGAAGCAATTTGCTATCTTAGTACACTGCACTGGTCTTAAGTTTAATTTAAACACACACTGCAAGTTTCAGATCACACGTGTATATGCATATTTACAGGGGTCAAGCAAAACCTTGTCCTAGTTTTAATAAATACCTTACTGATTCTCCCATTACCTCTAAACAGTTGCACAACCATTTAGAGTTCATAAACTCTGCCTAGCTTAAACTGTAGTATGCAATTAACTTCTCTAAACTGGATACAAAATAAATGTGAATATTCATATATTCATTTTAAAACAATAAAAGATGATCAAATCATAAAAATGTATTGATATTTTAACAGCGCTCCATACAGAAGAGCACCACTTTAATTGCAGGTTTGTACAGAACAAGAAGTCTATGACTATCCTAAATTAAAAAAAAAAATTAAAAAAAATAGAAATCAAATCAAATCTGTGATCAGGTTCAAATCTTCGTTGTCTAGGCACAACTGTTGCAAAAAGTGGTCCAACTTTATAGAATGGACTCAGTGCAGGTATATAAAGCAATCCATCAATAATTATCCTTCCAGCTTGACAGAATCCAGCATGGCTTGTGCTTCTTTGAACTCCTCCAATTCTGCCAAGTCTGCTTCATTTTCCTGTAATACAAAAACACACATGTCTAAGCTTAAACCCATTAATTGACTTATTCCTTGTTACGGTGGCAATCCCCATACAGGGTTTACAATTCATCCTTCTGTCACAAAGTGCTGAAGGGGTATTCCACTGAACTGTAATGCTGAAAATCAACAACAATGGGATCTGGCTCAATCTGAAATTCTTCCTGGGTCATTTACTGTACAGATCCACGACGCTAGTTTGAGTTTATTATCCACTAACCGTTCTTTAGTTGATCTTGGATTTGGAAATCTGATTTCATCTAAACAATAAGAAGCTTTAGATGTCATTGTAACTGCCAACTGCCATTTTAACATCCCTTACTGTTTTATGGGGTTTGCAGTCTTTAGGAGCTGGTCTGGGTTCTACTGCTCCCACAGTGAGTTAGCCTGGCTTTGAGCTTGTCTAGTGTATCACAAGTGCTGAGACTGGACAGCATTCCTCACTCCATTCAAAGCATATGACATGACATTTTAATTCTGCAAGCTCTACCTACTCTAGATGGGCCAATTAAACAGACAGAGGGAGGACTTGGGGCTAACAGAGTTGAAAGGTTACACTGTCATATAATGTTAATGGCACGAGGAAGGCTTTTGTAATCCTGGCACATAGGATTCTCTAGACAAGCTCAAAGGAGATGGAGAGAAAAATGACTTCTTGATATTAGTGCAACAAAACCATTCGAGATTTCAAAAACCATAAATTCCATCCTCTTTCTTATTTATTTGTATATATTTTTCTTGATCTTGGAATTCCTGGTTTTAATAGGGTCAATTCATTTACCAAGATAATTTAAATGTCATTATATATATATATATATATATATATATATATATATATATATATATATATATATATATATATATATATATATATATATATATATTCATTCATTTTTGAGTATATATACGCACACACACACACACACTAAACTAAAACAAATTGACTACACACATTGAACATTTGAACACTTGACCCTAACCCTATTGTTTTGCTCAAAAGAGCCAGCTACATCAGATTTCAGTATATTTCATACCTCTCTCAAGGAAGCATGCGTTTGAAAACAAACACTGGCTGTGTTTATAGCATCTTGATACCATGTCAACTATTTCTATTTTTCTAAACTTTGAATCCATGTTTATTATCAACCCTCCCCATTATGGAATCTTTTTTTTTAATTCTTTCCCCCCTATGTAAATCTAAATAACAGGTTTTATTGTTGTAAAATGCAATACAGGATTTAGCAGTCTGCCAGACAAATACGTATCCTTGGTTTGCTTGCAATATTCATATATCTATCTATATATAAAAAAAGAAAACGCAGTGTTTTAACTCAAAGCAGACTGGAAGGTTAATGAACCGTTTGTAGCAGTGCTGGTAAAAGATACTTACTAATAACTGCCTAAGGTCTGCGTGTGCTGCTCCCAAGCGGCGCTCACAATCAGGGATCATCATCTGGGACTCCTGCAAGACTTCAATCTAAAAAACACAAGAGGAAGATACCATTTACAGTAAAAACAATTGAGATGGAATACAACAAGAAAGTCTGGTGCTCATGTTAGTACTCAGAAGGGTAGACACACAGATAAGCTTTCTTGTTGATATTGGAAATGTTTACTTCTTGGGACAGTTTTATTGGACAATTAATATGACTGACAGTGAAACAATCCTACTGAAGTGATTAAGGATGGCCAGCAAGAAGCGGCATAACTGAAACCTGCGATTGGAGACATGTTAACCAACATCTGCAGCCTTGATCTCTGGGTGGTAAGATGTGAATCCAAGTCCATGTCCCCCAATTGCATGAAGCCTACAGTTTTTAGTTGTTTGACACCTCTTCATGGCCATATATGGTTACAGTTATAGATGACTGTGGGAACTGAGCTTAAAAGGATTCGTTTAAGTACTAGTGGGGCTTGCAAAAAGAACCAGGTCAAAGCACCATGTTTGCACTAGCTTTCTAAAAGGATAATGTTACGAGTTAAACCACTTTCAATATACAATGTTACTATTGTAGTTTGGTTTTCCTGGAGTATATATAACTTTTAAAACCAAAACTGCTTTGTGGCAGTACAGGCCCTAAAGAAAGCAGAGAACACCTGTATGGAGAACCCCAAAAGCAAACAGTACTCAATCAATGGAGAGAAAGGTTAGCACAACCTCGGTCTAGCAAGGATAGCATGAATGTGTTAACACTATTGGGAGACAAAGTAATATCAATTAAATTTAGCCATATAAATATAAAATGTAAGAAGTTATAATAAAAAAGTCCTGTTCGTGTTAATAATCACAGTGCAGAAAAAGCCACATTTCCTATGTATATCTCTTACAGCTTAAAAGTAATAAAGAAATGGTGTGCTCAGATATCACACGAATAATTACTGCATGAAAAATGTTATTGAGTTATTGATCACACCATGAGCTCGCTGCAGGAGGCGCCGTCTAAAAACGAAAGTCTATACAAATGGAAAGCAGAGATCAGCAGGTTCATATTCCTGATGCTTATCATGCATAAAAAGTTATTACTCAACCTAGCACAATGTATTAGGCTCAATATTACTCTCGCCAACCGCGCAGAATAGAATTTCTAAACTGGCACCCGCTTGAGAAGCACGCTTTAACCAGTCTAATCAGAACCAGAAATTACCAGATACTCTTCTAGTTTAATAGACTAATACATTATAAGAACCCCCCCACCCCCCCCAAAAAAACCCACCAAATTAAATTCTAATATGTATAGTACATGCTTTTTGAACAGTCAATAACAGCAACAGATGTATGATATATATTGTAATCAGTGAGATTCATTTATAAAGCATTTATTCTGGAAAGCGTGTGGTTTACTGCCTCATAAGCATCCTACTGTGATTAGAAGACATAATGAAGTACTGATTGGTCAAAAGATTGCAGATTCATCCGTTCATTCTGAAAAAAGACCAGTTTATTTAATCTGTCAAGTGCAGTCTTTTTAAACATCATAATACTTGAAATGTCATTTTGAATAGCATCCATATATATCCTATTTTCCAGGAGAGTATTTTATACAAACACAGAAATGTAAATGCTTTAAAATAATACTTATGCAGAATACTGGTGGTGTTTATTTTTTTCAGATGTGAAATTCAGAACATATTCAAGTGTGGTGCAGATTAGAGTGTATGTCTGTCCGATTGAACAGAGAATCTGCACAATATGGTATTTTCTTATATCGTCTTACTTACGGGACATCCTGCATATCTTATAAGGGCTTTTCACACTAGCCATTTCGATCTGGGGCAACCAGCAAGCGCTTTCACATTGCTAGTTTCAACCCGAGACAAAACTGAAAAATTAAATGTGAATGCAACAGGGTTACACTCGCCTCAGGTTGAAAACGCGCATGACACTAGCCAAAAACAAACGTCAAGGGGCAAGGTTCACAGACCCGCTCACAGTTGTAAATAAAAAATAAATAAAAACGGCAATAGTGTTATGGAGCAACGATGAGGTCCGGAAGCTGCTCAGTCTTTGGGCAAAGGAAAATATCCAGCAGCAGCTGGCTGGAACAAAAATAAACTTAAAAGTAGCATCCGGGATTGCGATTGTTGTCGTAGTAACCTGAAAAAGTTACGTCTTGCACGGAGTACACGTTGCCAGCGCCTCCTCCGAGCTTATTGTACACGAGCCCTCCTTCGCAAAATAAAAAGAAAAAAATAAATAAAATGAAAGCCATGTCGGGAGCCATGCTGGATATTTACTTCCACCACTGTGTTTGACACGGGTTGAAAATATGCAGTGTGACACGGTCACGTCCAACCCCAGGGCGAACCTTAACCCGAGAACTGTAGAGCACGGAAAATGTGAATGCAAGCAGGGCTGAACTCAGGGGGGTCTCACCCCGGGGCCGCCCCGTGTACACTCAACCCGGGTTTTGGTGGTGTAGTGTGAAAAGCCCTATATAAATGTAAAGAAACACATACATTTGACCCATATGGATCGTTACAACTGAACTAAATAACAAATAATGAAACACCTTATTTAAGAATCTTTTGTTTGCAAAGGCTGTAGAACTCTTCCCGATATTAAACATTCCTTAGCAATGATTGTGCTTTATTATGATGTGAAAAGGGGATTCAGGAACAATCACTGTTTCAATGAACTACCCTCTGTATTTGTGATACCCTGCTTGAATATGGAATATACATATACTCTATATGTATTAAAATGTTTCTACAGAAGCTGGGGAGGTGGGGGAAATCAGACTGTGATCACCTTCACTGCATTACAAGATCCAGGTTTCAGCAGGAGAAGCTTTTAGCACACACACACAATCCCTATTACTGTTTGGCTTCTACCAGTGCACAAATGTCAGCAAAAAGGCAGCAGAATCTTTTGTGTCATTTGTTTCCATTACAACTGTCTATTAAATGTACAGATTGTGGAAAGTGGAACTGGATGGCATGATACATAAGACTGTGACCTAAGGGGTTGTATGAACCAGTGGATCAAGACAACGAGCCAACAGACGGAGAACGAAATAACTGACATTAGAGGAGTTCACAAAACACAGAACAGAAGCAGCTCAAAAAGGTGCTTTACGGCTTTTTAAAGCAAGGAATTATTTTACAGGTTTTAGCTAGTGAATACATAGGACTTCATATTCATTTTCTTAAAGTAAATATCTAGCTGTATTTTATTTACTAAATTTCTTGACAAGAAAATCCCTGGGTATCAAACTACAGTTTGGTAGCATCCACTAAAGTGAGTGAAATCTGCGATTGGTTATCATACATAAAGTTTCATGCAGTATACCAGTATATGAAGCAACGAATGGCGGGAGGTTAAAACAAATGCGTCCTCAAAACGGTTCATTTTTATTGAACAGTATCAATAATCAAAGATGGAAAAAAGCATGTAATACAGCCGTTTGGTAACGTGAAGACACTCTCAAAGCGTCATCATTTGTACAGCTAGCCTTTGAAACAAGGCGGTAGTAGGGTCAGTTTTCTGTTTGTAAAGGCTTACATACTGGACGTGTCATTTCTTGTACAGGTGTCCTTGTTAGAAAGTTATGTCAAATCCAGTAGGGCTGTCATGCAGAATGCTTTGAGCTTGTCAACAATACATCCAATATTTAAACACCTGACATATTGTAAGTGGCCTGGTACTACAGTAGCTGTCGTCTATTTTTGGAAGGTATTTTTTACACTAGCCACCCATAGGCTTATTTATTGAATGGCAGCAATGAAGTCATAGAGCTATGTGTGTTGAAGGCTCATTTCTGTATCTAACCAAGATCACCCTTTGTAAATTTGCATGCTGCATTTCTGTATAAAATACTTTGGTATCTTGGTATTTGTGAAATTAAACGCACCAGCCTTGAGAAAATAATCACATTCCATGTTATTAAGGCTTCATTTGATGCCTTTTTTTGTCATGGTCTATATATGATTTTGAAGATTTACCTAAAAAATTACCAAACATCAATAGTCCATTTCATTTCAAGATGCAGAGTCCTTCATGATATGAGCTTTGCAACACTTTCTGTAAAGCAGAAGAACGCAGCAAGACATGAAACTGAAGCACATGCAAAACACCTAAAAACCCTTTCAATGCCTCGGAATGATCCCATCACCAGTGGATAAGGAAAGCCATAATAAAATATTGATTCTGTCAAATGAATAACTTGATCGCAAATTTAACCCCACCCCTTAATCCCCTAACTTAAGGCATTTTAAGTTTCAAACATTGATTTTTGCTCTCAGCCCTAAAGCACTGAAAAATTGTACTTTAAATCAAAACGTGTGCATTTACAGAGTAGCTGTCATTTATCTTACATATTTTGGTGAACAGTAATCTCAGGTTCATATACACATCATTTTAAGATCACAAAAGGTGAAAGAAAACACTATTTTAAGCATATCATTACACTAAAAAGATAACCTCAATGTTAACAAAGGCTTACACCTTCCCATGATGTGATTTGTGTGCAGTAGCATTACAGCTGCTTACTTTGCTAACAGCTCCACATACACAATGTTACGCAGGCTAGCTTTTTGCAAATATATGTTTCACACACTTTAGCTTAAGTGGACTGTCACTCACATGACTGAATAGTTTGCCGTATAAATGGCATCCCACACATTTGTAATGCAATATTAAAGCTGTGTTACAACGGGAAGACGGCAGATATGATTTTGACAGAGAAGTGACTGTCAGTGTTTAGTTGGAGTGTTTCACAAGGAACAGTCTCAAAAGTGATGACTATGTGGGCCATTGTAGAGAAATTACTTCCCTGTAGGATCTGGGGTGATCCAGTCACATGTAACCATTGTACACAGTCAGCACTCGGCCATCCGTTACCCAGATGCACGTCTGTCGCGTTTTACCGCCCTTGTATTAAGAATAAAATCAATCCCTATCATATATATGTAACAAATTAATGCACTTACCCGTCACACGCAATTTCTGACTCCATCACCAGTTTTGCGATACAAAGCCCATCTCTTCAATGCTACAATTTATTTGAATATTCGTCGCAGTTTTTTTCTCTGCATGCCACATCAGTCTGAAGCAGTTGCTATTAATTAATAGATAGACAATAAATATACCCGCTACCAAACCACACCCCAGTCTTGACTGCCCGTGGATATGCATGACCGTGGCAATTTCTTTATATTTGATCTTTAATTATATCTGTTGTTTTTTTCTGTAATTTGCAGTTCCAAAGCGCTTCCTCCAGTTTCACCTGACGAAAATGCAGCCAAAACAAAGCGAACAGACAAGCTACGGTAATGTAACAGTTAAATCATTAAACAGTTTTAGATACTGTGATGTATTTTTTTAAAATCTGTGATCTTTAGTTGTTTTTGTGCATATTCATTTGCAAGTGAACTGTGACGTTACAGCCTTATCGAGAACTATATTCTGCCATTTTGAATACTGACTTTGGATACTGTTTTTAATTCTGGAAACTGCGTCTTTTTTAAAATCTTTTGCCAAATTGCATTACCTTTTACGTTGTATGCAGTTCTGTGCATGGGTAACATTCTGATTTCATTTTGCCATTGGGTGGTTAACAGGGAATTTTACATATTGCTACAATACATATCAGATTTAAAAGTATGTACTGTATTACAATCCACGTGTCGTCTTTTGGCAACTGATATTTTCATTATCATATCGTTCTGAATTAAAATACTTCTGATAGTACCGTACCAACAAAACCAATACAGTACCGGCACATCTAAATGGAAGCTTACTTATTTTAAAACAGTCTTTTCAGACATGTATTTTTGATATTGCATCATTTTTGTGTTCCCTGAAAAAACGGACAAGGGTTGGAATGGGCTCAAACGAAATAATCAAATGTGTCACATGCGTTTAACCGTCACTGAAGTCAATTTTATAGGGTTGGATATGCGAGTGCCGACTAATAACTTTGTTTAAAACATTACATTTCTAACAGCAGTGCTTAAAGCTACAGAACTAATACATGAAGTACAAATTAGGAAGCATGTGTAGAAAACAAATCAATCAGAAGAGCTACAGGGGACTCTAAATAAGAGACATCCTGGAAATTCTTCCTTATCCTACTGACAATCCAAACACACTAACGAGCAAAGAAAATGTGTTCACAAACCACAACCCACCCTCATTAAAAACAGCATTGTTTAGCATTTTAAACATCTGGATCTTATTAGCTGCAGCATGCAAATATTTACTGTCATAGGTATTACTTTACTTTCCTTCAAGCCTTAATACCCTACTCCACCTGAACTTCCTAGATTGTTATAAATGACTGTGAATGTGTTTTAAATAATAATCAAGCCGTAACAATTCTTCTGCAGTTAATTTTTTTTTGGAAACGTGCACAGCATGCTTAAAGCAAAGGCAACATTAGCAGCTCGTTATTACCTTGCATTCATGCTCAGTTCACAAGTGTACCCCTTTGTAACTCTGTTCTGCATGCCAGTACAGTACTACCAAACCCTACATACCACGCACTTTGAGATAGTGCTGCCTGTTTTAATCTAAAAGTATGAAGGACTTTAACACTGCCCTGAAATTTATAAACCTGATCTTTCGTAGAACAACAATATTTTTTATTTAGTGTTTAGTTACATTAGTAACCTCTGGGTGAAAACATCAAAAGGATTAATACAGAGTAAATAAAAGGCAACAGATTTAGAAAAATAAAATCGCTCACCTTTTTACATGAATGTATTTGGGTTCTTCATTGAAAGATCACGTAACCTGTTAATTGTGCAGCATACTGCAGGCTTTGCAACTTGATGCGACAACTTTCTATTTATTCTTCATTTCCGACAAGCTGAAGTACAGCAACTGTTTCTGATTGGCGGGCTGGAAGAATCCAAGTTTCACATTACGGGCAAGGAAGTTGGGATGTCACTCATATGTTACAACCTGTCTTATTGGCAGAATTGCACCATAATGACCTTGGCTAATCCTGTACTGTAGAAGTCTTTCTGATTCACAGTTACCAAGTTATAAGTCCCCCAGTTCCATATAGGAAAATTGGACCAATAAGGTAAACCTTAACATTGATATACAATACAAAATACAGTACTTATTGGTAATATTGATTATCCCAGATATGCTAACCTGGAGATGTGTGCATGTTTTTATGAGGCTCATTCTTGCCAAAAGAAGAATATTGCTTCAACTAGACCACACCTGTAGTTGTAGCGGGCATAGTAATAATAAACCAGTAGATTAGCAAGTCTCACTAAATCATCTGTTGAAGTGGAACTACCGAAGGAAAATACATGATACCGGTGTGCAACACCAGCACCACCGACCGTATTCTGAGGACTCAGAGTTGAACACTGAAATGGTTCAGAAGACAGCAACACAAAACTATGCATATTACACTAGCTGATAATCATCTTGGATTTCAAGTACACCCAGCAGGATGTTCAGCTATGCAGTTTTACTGTTGCATGCCAATCATTACCACTGATGAAAAAGAAAATGACATGGCAAAGGAAGGAGGAGGACTTGGGTCAGTGCAACCAAATTAGTACCATGTGTTGCTAATTATATATACTGTACATATATTTTTTCTTTTAAAGTTACAATACGCAATTAAATCATTATATCAATTAGGTCTGCAGTAGTTTTTGGTTGGGTTGAAAAGGCATTTACTGTGGTGTAGTTTCATCTCTAGGTCTGGGGTAACCTGCACTCAGTACCTGTCACTTTTAATTCCAACAAGAGAAGCTCTTGTGTGATGTCAATTAAAAGACATACAACATTGTTCTTTAAAAGAACATAATAAAGTTTACAAACGAGAGGAAGCCATTCGGCCTATCTTGCTCGTTTGGTTGTTAGTAACTTATTGATCCCAGAATCTCATCAAGCAGCATCTTGAAGGATCTCAGGGTGTCAGCTTCAACAACATTACTGGGGAGTTGGTTCCAGACCCTCACAATTCTCTGTGTAAAAAAGTGCCTCCTATTTTCTGTTCTGAATGCCCCTTTATCTAATCTCCATTTGTGACCCCTGGTCCTTGTTTCTTTTTTCAGGTCAAAAAAGTCCCCCTGGGTCGACATTGTCTATACCTTTTAGGATTTTGAATGCTTGAATCAGCTCGCTGCATAGTCTTCTTTGTTTAAGACAGAATAGATTCAATTCTTTAAGCCTGTCTGCATATGCCATGCCTTTTAAACCCGGGATAATTCTGGTTGCTCTTCTTTGCACTCTTTCTAGAGCAGCAATATCCTTTTTGTAGCGACGTAACCAGAACTGAACACAATATTCTAGATGAGGTCTTACTAATGTATTGTAAAGTTTTAACAGTACTTCCCTCGATTTAAATTACTTCACACAATATATCCGAGCATCTTGTTGGCCTTTTTTATAGCTTCCCCACATTGTCTAGATGAAGACATTTCTGAGTCAACATAAACTCCTAGGTCTTTTTCATAGTTCCCTTCTTCAATTTCAGTATCTCCCATATGATACTTATAATGCACACTTTTTTTCCTGCATGCAATACTTTACATTTTTCTCTATTAAATGTAATTTGCCATGTGTCTGCACAGTTCTGAATGCTGTCTAGATCATTTTGAATGACCTTTGCTGCTGCAACAGTGTTTGCCACTCCTCCTATTTTTGTGTCGTCTGCAAATTTAACAAGTTTGCTTACTATACCAGAATCTAAATCATTAATGTAATGTAGATTAGGAATAGCAGAGGACCTAATACTGATCCCCGTGGTACACCACTCGTTAAAAGAGAATATCCATACTCCAAAACACATAAAATGCTCAGTAGCCTTTTTTTTGTTGGTGCTCTCACTTAGCTTCTATTGGCCCGATAATTCCATTCCATGCAGACAAACACATTTAGTAAAAATGAAATCCATCACGGAAATGGTCTGAGTTTACCTGTTTCTTAATCACGTATTCGTCACCAGCTTCAGCTTTCATCTTCTCAACCTTTTCCGCTTGCTGCTGGGCCTCTTTTACATACATCACCTTTTCTTTTGCTAATCTGCAGAACAAAACAGAGAAAGACCATCAGTGATTTACTGTCATTTTCTACTACTGCTTGTGCCTAGTGTCTATTACTGACACATAGATTGTTTTATAAAACCGTGCCATTTTCACTCAATACAAAGACAGATTTATTTGATTTGCTCCATTCATTCGTTATTTAGTTTCATTGGCATTTAGGTGCTACCAGATGGTTAGAATCCCACCTCACCATAAATAAAGAATTAATAAAGAATTAATGTTTACTATATTATAGTTTATTATCTGAATTTTCAGATTTGACTGAATCCTATTCTTGAACTACCATTTTGATTATGTCACACAGCTGCTTAGAAATCTCAACTGGGAAGAGAAATACATCTACAGTATGTGGGTTGGGGTTGTATTGCATTAGGATTTATTTCAAGACAAAAAAATACGTACAAATAACAAAGAGGTTGGTGTAAGTAGGATATTATGATTCACCTTGACAATGTATTTTACAGTGGCTAATGTTAGCTGAATAATTAAGAACTCAAGTGTAATCGTATCATAGTCCCACTCCTGTATACAGTAGCTACCTAGCATTTAAGGATAATTTTAAAAAACATTTTAAACTGTTGAAACTGAGAATAATCCACGTCACAGTAGACTAACACATTTGCTGAAATGCTGGAAGATGCCTGTTCAGTTTACCAACCCCCTTGTTCAATTCAGAGCAATTATCAACAAGCTGCATAACCACCGCTGCATTGTTCAGTATTGGGATGGTATCAGTTATAAACTCCTGTCTGCCACTGTTCTGTCTTTAGTTCTTATACTGATGCTATAAATCTGCCAATTTGCAACCCAGCTGCATGCTCATTAGCTGCGATCCGTGGCGGTTCAGCTCCTTTCTGCTCATTCCACTAATCTCCTGTCTTTACTCCATTTATTTGCCACTTTTGCTGCTGCTCCTCCACAAAATACAACACTGCCCCTTCTAAGATTAATTGATCATCAATTTAGTTCTAATTTGGACCAAGTCAGGTGGTAAATGGGCCACTTTTGCTTGATTGTTAGTGAAATGTGTGCAAGTACATTGATAAATTTTGATTATTTATCAATTACCACCAAATGAACTAAATCTATTGAATAAATTCCAGCCTGATTGCCATAATAGAGTTTGAAAATATCGCTATTGATAATGATTCTGGCTAATAGTCTTTTCCGGCTGCGGTTGCCGAGTTGTCGGAATGACAACAAAGAATTCATTTTTCATGAAATCAGCTGCGTGCGCCTGAGCAATCCTTCATTAATCAGTTACATTATGGGCCTGCTCCTCTGTAATGTGTGTTGCTTTGCTCAGAAAGCCTACAACACTTTGTCATATTTTATGTCAATTACCAGTAATTTTAATATGTTTCCATCAAGACATCTTGTAATAGTTAGCATATGCTAAGGTAAGAGCCTTAAGCCTCCTTGAGATGAGTTATATTACACTTGCGGATGTTTAGCGAGGCAGTCTAAGGAATGCAAATAACCAAACGACAGGCTAATGAAAAGGATGTCCCTTGATCTTAATTTCTTATTTTCACAGGCTAAGCCACTTATATGAAGGGTGGAGCTGAGCTTGTTTTAAATGAATCTGCCACTGTGTTTTCCCAAAGTTAATGGAAAAGCAGCTCTCTGGAAAATAGAAAAAAAAGAATTAGACTCGACACACATTCAAACTACTTTAATACTGTATTTTTTGAGCCATGTAGCTGGTGCCAGTTCGAATGACAAAACTAAATCACTGTTGTCATTTTATTAAGGGCATCCGCTGTGCAAGGCGCTAACTCAAATGTGCAAAATTGCAGGAAAGCCATGCACAGTATTTTTAACTTCCAAAGGAGGAGAGGGAAACCGTGGCAGTGCTTCGTTTTACTTTACACTGTGACTGCAGGTCTTGCCCAAGGTCACACTTTGGTAAATGTGCAGCCAGCAATGGTTCAGAATTATAAACGATTTAGTCTAGAAGCCACTGTTCAATGAATTCTATTTCAGTAGAAAAATATCCAACACACAGAGTAGGCAAGTTCTATCTATTTATTATTAATTAATAAGATTAATGATAATATACATTTTATCCTTACAACACATTAATAACTACAACTAAAGATGCACAAATTAAACAGATGGCATGGTTTATATGGTTTTATATCCATTATCTTTGAGACACAAATAAAAATAGCAAGAATATCTAAGACAAAAAAAAAGCTCAATAAACCCATTTTGAAACCACTGTGATGGAAACACTGTCTTTGATCACAAGACAATAATGAACAGCACGTGTTAGATGGAATTAGAGCGAAAGCATTTAAATTGCCTCTCCAAACACTATTTCGTTTTAATTAATTGGGACAGACTTGTAAAGGTTTGGGTCAGAACAGATTTGCCACATTAGTCATGAAATGTTTTAAAAAGCAGCAGCAGTATTTTATTGCTTTTTTATTATTATTTTTGGCAGCAGTTAAAACACAGTAATAGGAACCAGAAAATGTACTGTTGCACAGTATGTATGATAACTCACTACATAACTTCATAAATATTTAAAAAAAAAAAAAACTAGTTAATTGTATGTACAGTGTTCAAATTAGATATTAATCAAAATAGAGCACACACCAAAGGAACCACCACAAATGAACCGATTAGGCCAAATAAGGGTTCATACTGGACTTTGCCATCAGGTATGAATGGAGACAACTACTATTTGTGTAGTGATAACATCAATACAAACTGACCATAAAAAGTATTCATATGTATTGCATCCCCTAAATGAATCCAAATTGCTTCGAGAACAAATTAACTACAGCAATCAAAACTGTATTTAGGGGGCTCCCGAGTGGCGCATCCAGTAAAGGCGCTCCACGTGAGTGCAGGATGCGCTCTATAGCCTGTAAGTCGCGAGTTCGAATCCAGGCTATTCCTTTGCCGATCGAGGACGGGAGCTTCCAAGTGGCGGCGCACAATTGGCCAGGCATCGCCCGGGGGAGGGAGGGTTAGGTTGGTCAGGGTGTTCTCTCGGCTCACAGCGCACCAGCGACCCCTGTTGTCTGGCCGGGTGCCTGCGGGCTTGCCTGTAAGCTGCCCGAGAGCTGCGTTGTCCTCCGACGCTGTAGCTCTTGGGTGGTTGCATGGTGAGTCTGCAGTCTGAAAAAAAGCGGTCGGCTTGACGGCACACGCTTCGGAGGACAGCGTGTGTTCATCTTCGCCCTCCCGAGTCAGCTCAGGGGTGGTAGCGGTGAGCCGACCGTAATAAAATAATTGGCCATTCCAAAATTGGGAGAAAATAATAAAAAATAATTGGCAACGACTAAATTAAAAAAAAAACAAAACAAAAAAAAAAAACTGTATTTAGATTGGAATACTGTAAAATATGACCCAGAGAAGATAGCACAAATTAAGATACTATTTTCTGCAATTTAAATGATTTGAGAATGAAATGATTTGAGAATGCAACATGCTGCGATTGATGGTATATATAAAAAGGGTAATAGTACATTGTAGTTAAAAATAAAATAGAAATGAAGAACTTCCAGGAGGAAATGATGCAGCACCTGAAAAGTTGTTACTAAACTTATTTATTTACACATTTTTTCTAAACTGTCTGCAACCTGCTTGACAGGTAAATATTTTTTTTTGCTTCTTCGTGCTGTAGTGTTCCTATTTTTTTTTTTAAACGTATCATGTTACATTCTACGCCGATCTTCACAATGTAGATTCTGTCATGCCACAACAAAGAATACTTTATCTTCCAAAGAAAGACAGAACATGGCATTTTGGAGGCATGGTTTACTTGACAAAATAAAAATCCCAGCTGGTGTGTAAATCTAATTTGTAGCATTTAACCAGGCATCTAAATAAACTTCAAAACATCAATCTTTACAATGTTTAGAAGTATATGAATATAGACTAATTAAGCATTTTTCGTTTGCAAAAACATGCCACAACTTCTACAGTAAGTCCAGTGTACCACCCTTCGAGTTAGAGGTTTGCACCATTTGTAGCACACAAGCACTGTACAGGTAAAATATCACAGGTATTTAAAAACATACAGCACAAAGTTTGCCCACTTCACTATGGCAGAACCAGACCTGACCTACAAAACGAGGCAAGTGGAGAAAACAGAGTGTAAAAAGGAAATGGCCCCTGCAGAAGGCGCTTCCTTAGAAAATCAATACACCTTCCCCCTATAGGTTTGTGATATAAAATTATTTTATAAATCAAGGCTTGTAGATTTGTAATTATGGTATGTCATCGACATTTAAACAGGAGTGTTAAAAGACTTTTCAAAGGTAAGCTCACAGAATTGCAGTGTGAATTGCCCTAATCTACTGATGTCAGTTTTGTTTAATCAGCAGGCCAAAGTCAAGGCTGTATTGGCATGTTGCAAACACACTGTGTACACCTTACGTAGGCTGTAAACTATTTACAATCAATTCCGAATTACTATAATTGGACATATTTCCCTCTTGAGTATGCCATTTCTTGCCTCAGAGCCTTACTGCATACGAGGCTTTAGTAGTAGCGAGCTTTCTATGCAAAACGTTTAAATAAATGTTGTAAAGTCTTAATCAGTAAACCAAGTGTGAAAAGCGGACAGCCCGCCAGTACAGGTCAGACGCTGTTTTGAGGTGGGCTTTGACTCCGTCTAATTGGAAGCATACAAATGAACTAAATTCTAATGACCATGTGCAAAGCACAACGGTATAAAATGTGATACATACTGAACACAATAAAATTAAACATAACAATGAGGCCTAATTTCTGGCCTGTACAGATTTTAACTCATTCATAAATTCTAAAGTGCAGTGAAACTACAGCAACTAAGTGCATATGTAGGTATGAGCCCAAGTTGTCTTAGTTAAATGCTATATTTATTTTATAATATTATACAATGGGCACACAGTTTTGTGACAAAACCAGGATTAACGACATTTTCATACATTAGCCATGTGTGCGTCTCTGTGTCTACTGTAAGCATCCTTAAATGTGATACAAGCTCAAATACGTAGGGGCTAAGATTCCTGCATTACTATACAATATCATGGTCAATTTTGATAGTCATAAAAGCATCGTAAATTGATTTGATAGGTTTTCATCTTTGTATTTATTTTGTACTTGTTACACAGTACTGATAATCCAAAATAACCTACGACTTCCAAAACTGAAAAAGAAATGAAAAATCTGCAGTTTATAAAACAATTTTGTCTCCAGTCACACAGGTTTCAGAAATGACATGCTATATGCAATCTCTTGACTACTTTTATTAAACTCATTGAGGTAAAAGAAAAAATGTAATAAACAAACAAATAAAATAAAAAGATGCTATGTTGGGAAAAAATCAATTGTTCTAGAAGTTCATAGAAACCTGCTCATGTAATCTCAAGCGGTCTCGAGGTCAATTAGGTCTTGTGATACAACCTTCTTTTCAAAATATGGGTCAACTGGCAAAATGTAGTTGATGTCAAAAGGACAATCTTACAAACTATTGCACACAGAGAGAGTTCTTGTTACAGGCTTTCCTCTGCAATACCTCATTTAGGGAGTATCGATACGATACCATGCACAGTATCATGATATTCAATACTATCACAATACCTGGGATCTTCTTGGGATTTTCGCAAGTACAAAGTGCATAAGATGTTAATACACAGTTGATAATGCTACAGCATGGTGGAATGCTTGCTGTTTACACACACACACACATACACATATATATATATATACTTTCCTTGAAGCAGACTTTTTATAACTAGGCCAGATGTTTTACATACAGGGGTATCTTAGAAGTGTCCTAAAAATGTGAGCAAGGAATGAAAAAATGAAACATTGTTGTGGAAGCTGAGTCACACGGTACTTCAAGAAATAGCTTGATGAGGTTCTTGCTTCGATCAATAAAAAACCAAATGAGCAAGATAGGCCAGATGGATCTCTGTTTGTAACATTTCTTATGTTATTAAAAAGTCACAAACAACATAACACTTCCATGAATCTATACTGTTCAAATCTTATAGAAAGCCAAACAAGTAAATACAGAGTATAATGCTAAACTAGACTAGCCTGATTAACACATTTTTTAAAATTTATAATCTCTAGTTATTTTAGCCCTGATTTTCTCCCAATTTGGAATGCCCAATTATTATGATTGTTTCTCCTTCACCGCGGTGATTCCACACAGCTCAGGGACCCGAGGCTCAGTGGGCGTCCTCCGATCCCACGGGCCGATCGCCGTCTTTTTACACCCAGGAACTCGAGAGCGGATGTCTGCAGGCTACTGGCCTCTGGAGAACAAAGATCAGCCCAGCAAGTCTCCGCTCCCAAGCTCACTCGGAGCCTGCCCTGTAGGGGTCTAAGCCAGATCCCACCTCCCCAACCCCGGGAGCTCCATCAAATTTCAATTCAAAACGCAGGAGTTTCACAGCTATGAGTAAACTTACTTTATATTGTTTTTAAAGCACACAATTACAAAGTTATGTTTTAAAAGCTAAAAAAAAAAAAAAAAACACGGTATCAAAACATTGCGATACTTATGTATTTTTCTTTTACCCCAATATCAGGTAATAAGAACATAAGAAAGGTTACAAACGAGGGGAGGTCATTCGGCCCATCTTGCTTGTTTGGTTGTTAGTAGCGTAGTGATCACACAATCTCATCAAGCAGCTTCTTGAAGGATCTCAGGGTGTCAGCTTCAACAACATTACTGGTCCAGACTCCCACAATTCTCTGTGTAAAGAAGTGCCTCCTATTTTCTGTTCTGAATGCCCCTTTATTTACTCTCCATTTATGACCCCTGGACCTCGTTTCTTTTTTCAGGTCAAAAAAGTGTCCTGGATCGACACTGCCAATACCTTTTAGGATTTTGAATGCTTGAATCAGCTCGCCGCATAGTCTTCTTTGTTTAAGACAGAATAGATTCAATTCTTTAAGCCTGTCTGCATATGCCATGCCTTTTAAACCCGGGATAATTCTGGTCGCTCTTCTTTGCACTCTTTCTAGAGCAGCAATATTGTTTTTGTAGCGACGTGACCAGAACTGAACACAATAATCTAGATGAGGTCTTACTAATGCATTGTACAGTTTTAACATTACTTCCCTTGACTTAAATTCAATACTTTTCACTCTATATCCAGGCATTTTGTTTGCTTTTTTATAGCTTCCCCACATTGTCTAGATGAAGACATTTCTGAATCAACATAAACTCCCAGATCTTTTTCATAGGTTCCTTCTTCAATTTCAGTATCTCCCATGTGGTATTTATAATGCACATTTTTATTGCCTGTGTGCAGTACCTTACACTTTTCTCTATTAAATGTCATTTGCCATGTGTCTGCCCAGTTCTGAATGCTGTCTACATCATTTTGAATGACCTTTGCTGCTACAATGGTGACTGCCACTCCTCCTATTTTTGTGTCGTCTGCAAATTTAACAAGTTTGCTTACTATACCAAAATCTAAGTCATTAATGTAGATTAAGAAGAGCAGGAGAGTGTAACGTAGGATTTTGGAATCCTGATATACCGTAGGTATCAATACACCGCGGTACACTGTTCCCTACAACATGAAATTGGGCCACAAACATGAAATATTAAAAGTAAATCACTAAAAAAAAAAAAAAATCTTATCAAATACAGACAGGGCCCTGACACTGCTATATGGTCATACAAAAAAACATGTTTATAGTTTAATGTACACACTTTTAGCTGTTTTACACAATGTTAGTATTTTTATGCAACCGGTTGGCATTGCAGTTGTGATGAATTTGATTATGTTGAGTATTACAAATATAGACTAATGTTAAATTGTCCACAAAAAAAAAAAAAAAAACATGTTTGTTTACCCCAGAATACCTAAGGTAACATCCTTTAAATACATTTTTAAAAAATCCCTTTTCTGTCAACTTAAATAAAAAAATAAATAAATAAATGTTTTGTGTAAGCATAAAAAAATAGTTTATTTTGGAAAGTGTTAGTAAATAAAAACTTTTTTTTTTCAATACTACTGTCAAATACGTTTTTTTATTATTATTTATTATTTGTTTATTTAGCAGACGCCTTTATCCAAGGCGACTTACAGAGACTAGGGTGTGTGAACTATGCATCAGCTGCAGAGTCACTTACAAATACGTCTCACCCGAAAGACGGAGCACAAGGAGGTGAAGTGACTTGCTCAGGGTCACACAATGAGTCAGTGGCTGAGGTGGGATTTGAACCGGGGACCTCCTGGTTATAAGCTCGTTTCTTTAACCACTGGACCACACAGCCTTTTTTGTATAACACTTCAAATACAGGTGATAAAGACGCTCCTCAAATGCTTGGCACATTGACATCCATGACAAAAACGCTTGGCTGTGAAGGGGTTAAGGCTTTATAATGCCAAAAAAAAAAAAACACACATTATATGCCAGTCATCTTAGGTGACAGCATGGATGGAAATGAGCCTCCAATTGCGTAGGAGTTTTAACCATTCCAGGTTTTACTACAAGATTGATTAGCCACAGTGTATAGGTAACAAGCTAATTAAACTCATAGTAAAAACGTAATGAATCAAACTGCTATGCAATGAGTGTAATTTCCATCTCTCCACAGGTCAATATAAAAAGGTGCTGTGATCCCCTCCCATATTTGTTTTAATAGTTGGAAATACCAGACCACGTCTGTACAGGCTGCACTGCTGAATTATACACAGACAGCTTTTTGTTTTACTTTGGGGTTTTTTAAAGCTAACTTAGACGTTGTAATATATACACAAAGCTGAGGATAGACAAACTAAAAATATTATTTTGGATTGAGAACCTGTGTGGGATCAGTTATGATTATTACGCCTCAATAACCTCTTTAGCCCAGAAAGCGCAAGAAGTTGATTTTATTTTACAGAAGCAAGATAAACTACATGAAAACCAATATGCGCTTCTTATTTTATTAAGATCCTACACAAAACAGCAGTTTTATAACGTTCTAAACACACTACATTTAAAAGATGTTATGTCACTATGGATTAGTAACTGCGGAATGTAAGTATTTAAGGCCTGTGGTATAAAACTCTACAAAGAACGATGCAGAGCACTATACTGAACCGATGATGCGATTAAAAAATAAAATATATATATATATATATATATATATATATATATATTAAACACACAAGCCAGCTATCTATCTCTGTTTATCTTTACCAAAACAGAAGCAGTCCAAGCTGCCTTAGAAATCGTATTGTTTGCTGCATCATGGCTGTCTCCCTTACGTGTTGCCGTTATCGTTGAATGGGGTTGGGCCAAATACTGTAAACTGCACGACTGAAAATGACACTTTAACCAAAGATTAATCGCTTTCAACACTACTGACACCGTGTAATATCACGGAGACCATTTAAAAAAAAAAAAAATCAACTAACAAAAGCATCGGTCTGGATTTGAAGCCTCTTGCACGTTGACTACCCCTACAGCCCCTGGAATATGTACTCGATCCCAAGGCCAGGCCGGCTACTTTTCCCTCACTGCCCATCACATTTTGCAAACACTTACCGTTTAACTACGCCGGTTTTAATTTTAATTTGTCGTACTCGTGGATCCGCCATTGAAGTATAAGAAGTAGGTTTTAAGACGCTAATGCTGAAAATGCGACTGAATAAAACCTGGAACTGCCGCTGATCTGCTTGTCTGATTCAAATGAGTGTCCTTTCACGGCGCATGCGCATTGAGGAACTGCATACGCGCTATTGAATCAATAGTTTTTCGGAGCATGGATGTGACACCACCGCACGGTATGGGAATTTACTTAACCGGGTCATTTGTAATGGGTTGGTTACCTGTGGAAGTATTATTAAGTTACTGAAGTTGTTATATTTACGTAGTATGATTTAGGTTATGCATATAAATATTTACTTTATGTTGTTTCACTTTATACATTGTACGCTGTAGTACGGTATTAAAAAATGTAAAATAGTACATTACAAACCATGTATTAGTTTACGCTTTATTTATGCATGTATGTTTTGTTTATCCTGCTGGTAAATAAACGATTTAAGTAAGTTGACATGCAGTAAATACAGGACGTGCGTGAAATGTCTGGAGGTGCAGCCATGGGAATTGTTTGTTACTTTAGCTAGCTGCGTTTAGTAGTCATATATCACAGTATCTACAGTTACTATTCTTTACCTGTGCGGTATGGCTTACCATACGCCTCTGTGGTTTATTGTTTACCAACTTGTTGATGTCTACTAGGAGAAGAAGGACGTTTGTTGTTAGTTCATATGGCAAGCCAAATCGTAATTTAGAGATATATCAAGTTGCATTTTAAGATATCTTCAAATATTTTAAGATATCTGTAAATGATCATTTTGCTGGCCATATTGTTCAAATGTGTCTTTTAAACGAGTCACTAAATGGGTAACCGTTTGAATGGGTTTTTAAGACACACTGGACACAAAATAATTCTTAGAATGACCTGTCCTCAAGTATAAAGCTAAATTGGCAAGCACAGGGAGATTGTGCAGAAAAGAATGTTTAACAGCACTTTGTTTTCAGTAGAACAGGTGTTCTGACAATCTGAGCTACCTCCTGCTCAGGCTGAGCTACCCGGTAGCTCAGATTGTCAGACTAGTCTGAAAAACTGTGTTACCCCTCAGAATGAACTACCCTGATTGAAAAAGTATAGCAGAAGTTAATTTAAAATAAACTATACTCTGAGAAGCTTGCAGTCTATAGTGTCTGTAAATTTAATTTTTTTGAACAAAATTTGATTTTTTAAAGGATTTTGAATACTATAAATCAGGTGATGCTTTGCGATGCGTCTGCGAGTTAAAGACCGTGGATGAGAGGGGTGTACTATCTCATGGGATGCACTTCTTCATGCTACACCGGTTTTGGATAGCCCGTACATGCTTTCCTATCTATAGTTAATAGCAATATTGACAGTATTTGATACCTGTACAAAGTTATAAGCTAATATATTATAACTTACCGAAAATGGTAGCTCGGATTTATGGGCGTGAATTGAAGAGGGAGGAAGTAAAGTCAAAAACATATCACGGCGCATGCGCATTTTGTGTGGGCATGCGTACTTTGTGTAGGTAGCTCATCTTGAGCGGTAGCGCAGATTATCAGAACACCAGCCCCTGAGGCAGCGTTGAGCGCTAGAGCGAGTGGGGCACAATGCAAATTTCATGAGAGGGATGAGAATTGCCCTTGAAAAATGTTTCTAGAAACCTTGAGATTTCCCCAAAATTGAAATACTTAAGATTAATACAATTTTGCTATTACAACTATTCCATCCACTTAATATAAGCAGATGTGCCTTGCACATCAAACCACAGTGTATTGACGATAATGTAAATAACGCCAAGCTCCAGACAATGAGTTTCAAACTTTAAACGTGTTTACAGGTGAGAACTCAACTTTACTATGATGAATACGATAATGTTACTTATGGTAATTGTTTATTTGTTAGTTTAAAAATGTTTAGTAAAATGTGACCAAGAGTGAGTTTTTGGAACCTTGATAAATAGATGCGAGAGTCTGTGAGATTTAAAGCGCAAAATCATTTAGAATCAGTTATATATCGTGATTAATTTGGCATAATAATTGTGTAAAAAGTTATTGGTAATGTATTTAGCTTTTACTGATGTCTATATGTATTTGCACATAAAGGCACAAATGTAATTTTGCTGTTTTAAGTTCACTGTTTCAATTTAAAATGAAAAGTTAAACTGTAAGCAGACAGAAACCTCAGTGTGATAACATTATTAAATAACACAAGCTATGGTGAATTACAAACTTAAACCATTTTCCTGTGTTTTGGATACAGCAGCGTAGTGCATCCTCCTCTATCTTTGTCCATCTGTTTGCTATTTTTCCCCAACATTACTGTGATCTCAGGCTGTATACAAATTTGTCAGTCTTCAAATTACGCGCCACGTACTGTATGGTCACTCTTCATTGGTCAGTTTCCCTAGTTAAGGTGTGTGCAGCTCCAGGATCGGATCAACCTTACGGATCAGTGGAGACTGATCCAGATCCTCGTAGTAAAACACCATCTCATGATCCGGCTCCAGTGATCCTGGATCCGATTCCATTGACTTCTATACTGACTAGTGATTATACCAATTATCGTGAAATAAAAGTTTTAGTGCTCCTGCAATGTGAGGGGCACATTTCCCCATCATTGAAAAAGTGAGGGGGACATGTCCCCCATGTCCCCGTGTAAATTATGCCTATCCCATAGAGTACAACACTGCATCCCTCACTCAATGTTGGTTCCGTTGCAGTTATAGCCCAATTTAACCCTTTACTGTCTGCATGACAGTTTATTTTTTGACACCTGCATACTTTGAAATAGTCCAGAGGCTTAATGGTTGTCTCTTTGGAAGATTAGTTTCTTATAAGTTTTACCTCAACAGTGTTTAAAGTGAGCTGATGTGGATCACATTTCCCTGGACAATGCCATCCTCAGAAATGTGGAGGGTAATCGTACCTTTACAAGTTAAAAAAAAAATGTTATTCTGGCCTTCTAGTATTAAAAAATCCTATAAAATGTTGTAATGCCAGTGATCAGATCACTGTAGATGCATGTGCTCAAGGTAAAGGAAATGCTATAGCACTATAGTGTTGTAATGCCAGTGATCAGATCACTGTAGATGCA
The DNA here is from genome assembly GCF_902713425.1 of Acipenser ruthenus. NCBI lineage: Eukaryota > Metazoa > Chordata > Actinopteri > Acipenseriformes > Acipenseridae > Acipenser > Acipenser ruthenus. The sequence continues at coordinate 8,968,912 of NC_081189.1, forward strand.
TGTGCTCAAGGTAAAGGAAATGCTATAGCACTATAGTGTTGTAATGCCAGTGATCAGATCACTGTAGATGCATGTGCTCAAGGTAAAGGAAATGCTATAGCACTATAGTGTTGTAATGCCAGTGATCAGATCACTGTAGATGCATGTGCTCAAGGTAAGGGAAATGCTATAGCACTATAGTGTTGTAATGCCAGTGATCAGATCACTGTAGATGCATGTGCTCAAGGTAAAGGAAATGCTATAGCACTATAGTGTTGTAATGCCAGTGATCAGATCACTGTAGATGCATGTGCTCAAGGTAAAGGAAATGCTATAGCACTATAGTGTTGTAATGCCAGTGATCAGATCACTGTAGATGCATGTGCTCAAGGTAAAGGAAATGCTATAGCACTATAGTGTTGTAATGCCAGTGATCAGATCACTGTAGATGCATGTGCTCAAGGTAAAGGAAATGCTATAGCACTATAGTGTTGTAATGCCAGTGATCAGATCACTGTAGATGCATGTGCTCAAGGTAAAGGAAATGCTATACCACTATAGTCTTGATAGTTTGGTAATGAAATAGTTTAGAATATTTCATTTGAATGCTTTGTGTACCAAGGTTGCCTCTGTGATTGGGCATCGGCGTCTCTTGAGTGTTGTGTGTTGGGTTTACTTTCAAAGTGTGGAAAACACAGGAGGGGGAAGTCAATTAATAATACCAAAGAGCGTCCGTTATTTAGATCAATTGAGTAGACCACCCACATTTATAGACTGGTAATATATTATACTTAAAATGCACACTTCCAGTAACATTCAAATCTTGGTTTCCAAATGTCTTATTGATTTGTGTTTGTGGTGAAAACTAATGCAATTTCATGTAACAGGCACCAAGGTCCCCTTTACTTGAAATACAAACTGCAGCCAGTCAGCAGAACTGACAATGCCTTGATATTGATACTGCAGTTATTTATCAGGCTACAGGTACGTTAAAACACTGTATTTGTTTGTTTTTATTTCATTTTCCCATAACACTTAACAACATAGCAAAGTCAAGTACACTTTGAGCCAAACATTCAAAGACACTTTTTTTTTTCTTTTTAAATAATGTTTCTGGAAATTGATTCTTCAAATTGTGTCCTTTTATTTCGTTCCATTGTTACTAAAATTAAAACAGCGTCATGTTTCACTTCAGTTATACAATTTCTAAATATTTTATGAAGCCTGTATATATTTTCATGTTTATATTAAGGAATCTCCATATTTATGTCAAGGTTTCTAAATCCATTGCCATGCAATAGCATAGCAAAGTTACCAATATTGGGACTGTAGCAGGTGTCGCAGGTGTAAGTTGATGAATAGACCCAAATGTGGGTAACCTGTAAGGTGGCTGGTGTTCGATGTACCACTGGAGTGTGTAATTGGTGAATAACTTTTGTTTGATAGAGAATGAGGGCCTGGATGATTGAAGTTGAATGCCAATGTCTCGGAACAACATGCTAATACTGCAGTTCTGTGGGTGTTACATCTCCTTAAAGAGGTGTAGCAAGCAGCTGGGTACCTGGCTTGATAAATTAATTGGATTCACCTGAGTTACCTGGGAACATTACGTGCATTAGCTGGATCCTCAAGAGCAGACACTGATTTTTGCCAAGCGAGTAGTGAATTTAGTATATATATATATATATATATATATATATATATATATATATATATAGACGTGCTCAAATTTGTTGGTACCCTTACAGCTCATTGAAATAATGCTTCATTCCTCCTGAAAAGTGATGAAATTAAAAGCTATTTTATCATGTATACTTGCATGCCTTTGGTATGTCATAGAATAAAGCAAAGAAGCTGTGAAAAGAAATGAATTATTGCTTATTCTACAAAGATATTCTAAAATGGCCTGGACACATTTGTTGGTACCCCTTAGAAAATATATTAAATAATTGGATTATAGTGATATTTCAAACTAATTAGTTTCTTTAATTAGTATCACACATGTCTCCAATCTTGTAATCAGTCATTCAGCCTATTTAAATGGAGAAAAGTAGTCACTGTGCTGTTTGGTATCATTGTGTGCACCACACTGAACATGGACCAGAGAAAGCAAAGGAGAGAGTTGTCTGAGGAGATCAGAAAGAAAATAATAGACAAGCATGGTAAAGGTAAAGGCCACAAGACCATCTCCAAGCAGCTTGATGTTCCTGTGACAACAGTTGCAAATATTATTAAGAAGTTTAAGGTCCATGGAACTGTAGCCAACCTCCCTGGGCGCGGCCGCAAGAGGAAAATCGACCCCAGATTGAACAGAAGGATAGTGCGAATGGTAGAAAAAGAACCAAGGATAACTGCCAAAGAGATACAAGCTGAACTCCAAGGTGAAGGTATGTCAGTTTCTGATCGCACCATCCGTCGCTTTTTGAGCGAAAGTGGGCTCCATGGAAGAAGACCCAGGAGGACTCCACTTTTGAAAGAAAAACATAAAAAAGCCAGACTGGAATTTGCTAAAATGCATATTGACAAGCCACAATCCTTCTGGGAGAATGTCCTTTGGACAGATGAGTCAAAACTGGAGCTTTTTGGCAAGTCACATCAGCTCTATGTTCACAAACGAAAAAATGAAGCTTTCAAAGAAAAGAACACCATACCTACAGTGAAACATGGAGGAGGCTCGGTTATGTTTTGGGGCTGCTTTGCTGCGCCGGGCACAGGGTGCCTTGAATCTGTGCAGGGCACAATGAAATCTCAAGACTATCAAGGCATTCTGGAGCGAAACATACTGCCCAGTGTCAGAAAGCTCTGTCTCAGTCGCAGGTCATGGGTCCTCCAACAGGATAATGACCCAAAACACACAACTAAAAGCACCCAAGAATGGATAAGAACAAAACATTGGACTATTCTGAAGTGGCCTTCTATGAGTCCTGATCTGAATCCTATCGAACATCTATGGAAAGAGCTGAAACTTGCAGTCTGGAGAAGGCACCCACCAAACCTGAGACAGCTGGAGCAGTTTGCTCAGGAAGAGTGGGCCAAACTACCTGTTAACAGGTGCAGAAGTCTCATTGAGAGCTACAGAAAACATTTGATTGCAGTGATTGCCTCTAAAGGTTGTGCAACAAAATATTAGGTTAGCGGTCCCATCATTTTTGTCCATGCCATTTTCATTTGTTTTATTATTTACAATATTATGTTGAATAAAAAATCAAAAGCAAAGTCTTATTTCTATTAAATATGGAATAAACAATGGTGGATGCCAATTACTTTTGTCAGTTTCAAGTTATTTCAGAGAAAATTGTGCATTCTTCGTTTTTTGTGGAGGGGTACCAACAAATTTGAGCACGTCTGTGTGTATATATATATATATATATATATATATATATATATATATATATATATATATATATATATAATATAACTTTTTTTTTTTTTAATCCCTGTTCATTTATCATTTTTGTTCATTACCAAGGTTGTGACTCCTGCCTGGTTTGTATGTCTGCATTTTTATGTCTTGCTTAATGTTACTGAGGTTTAAGGTTTCAGAATAATATAGGAGGATATCTAGAGTTTGAATCCATTCAAGACATGTTTTATTGTTATTATATTTAACTGTCTTGTAATTACACAGTTGCAAATTAAATAAAGTATATAAAGGGTGTCAGGCAGTAATGAAAGCTCCTTTAGATGAGTGTGTTGTAGGTCAGCTATTGTTGTTGTTATTTATTTATTTATTTATTTTTGTGTTACTTCCAAACAATTCCAGCACCAGGTGGCACTGTGTGCTATACAAATATCCCATTCAAAGCAACCACAAATTACAACATTCAACCACTGGGTGATGCTGTGTTGGAGGTATCACAGGTGAGGTGTCACAAAAAAAAAGCCAACCAGGGAAAGGGCACAGAGCTACATGAGTGCTTCAACACGGCTGTCAAAATAACAGTATTAAGAATTTCACAACATACTTCTATGAATAATCTCAAAACAGGTTAATCTATTTTTACTGTACATCCTTTATAAATAATTTACACACCTCCAGACTGTCACATATAAAACCACTGAAATGTCAGGACTAAGCAGAATCCTCTGTATACTTTACCTTAGTCAGAAAAACCTTACTTTACGGTCCTTAAGATTACAGCACTGAATCCTGGTGTTGGAAAGTATTTTAATAGAAAGGTACTTCTCTTACTGTAATTACAGTAGTTGTACACACCATTGTTAATACAATGCGCGTTTAATTTATAGCACTTTCTTATGATTGACACTTGGCATATTAGCATAGCCCCCTCCTTAATTAGTATACAATGACACCCACTGGGGCAGTGTTCAGAAGTGTGTTGTAAAACCATGTCTTAATAATGAAGGACAGGGTCAAGAAGACTTTTTACAGGAATATTAGCATCATAGAGTGCTACCTCTGTTTGTGTTGTAAATGGAACCATTGCTGTGGAAACATAGCCGGGATCAGGATAGATAATGTGGGCCAGACCATTCACTGGGTCTGGGTAGCACTTCATTTTCAGGCAGTTAAGAGCCAATAGTAGGAGGATCCAATAATTAGTGACCTTCATATTTCTTGTACAGTGAAAGTTATTACAAGTTATTGGTGGTGATACAAATATAAGCAACAATTTTTGTTTATTTCCTTGAGTTACAAAGAGCTGTAATGTAGGGGGCTCAGACCTGTTCCACCTCTGTCCAGATGGGATTGTGTGAGAATGTCCTTTTCATCATGGCAAACATAAATTATTGAATATATTTTTTCCTCCATATTGCATATATTGCTTTCATTATACAGATGTCCACTCATAGCTCTGCACTTCATGTTCAGTACTGTAGCTTGGAAGACATTATTGGGGGGAAATGAAGAACCAACACCCCACTCAGTCATTCTGCATATTAAATGAAGAACCAACATCCCACCTAGTCATTCTGCATATTAAATGAAGAACCAACATCCCACCCAGTCATTCTGCATATTAAATGAAGAACCAACACCCCACCCAGTCATTCTGCATATTAAATGAAGAACCAACACCCCACCCAGTCATTCTGCATATTAAATGAAGAACCAACACCCCACCCAGTCATTCTGCATATTAAATGAAGAACCAACACCCCACCTAGTCATTCTGCATATTAAATGAAGAACCAACACCCCACCCAGTCATTCTGCATATTAAATGAAGAACCAACACCCCACCCAGTCATTCTGCATATTAAATGAAGAACCAACACCCCACCCAGTCATTCTGCATATTAAATGAAGAACCAACACCCCACCTAGTCATTCTGCATATTAAATGAAGAACCAACACCCCACCCAGTCATTCTGCTTATTAAATGAAGAACCAACACCCCACCTAGTCATTCTGCATATTAAATGAAGAACCAACACCCCACCCAGTCATTCTGCTTATTAAATGAAGAACCAACACCCCACTCAGTCATTCTGCATATTAAATGAAGAACCAACACCCCACCCAGTCATTCTGCATATTAAATGGAGAACCAACACCCCACCCAGTCATTCTGCATATTAAATAAAGAACCAACACCCCACCCAGTCATTCTGCATATTAAATGAAGAACCAACACCCCACCCAGTCATTCTGCATATTAAATGAAGAACCAACACCCCACCCAGTCATTTTGCATATTAAATGGAGAACCAACACCCCACCCAGTCATTCTGCATATTAAATGAAGAACCAACACCCCACCCAGTCATTCTGCATATTAAATGAAGAACCAACATCCCACCCAGTCATTCTGCATATTAAATAAAGAACCAACACCCCACCCAGTCATTCTGCATATTAAATGGAGAACCAACACCCCACCCAGTCATTCTGCATATTAAATGGAGAACCAACACCCCACCCAGTCATTCTGCATATTAAATGGAGAACCAACACCCCACCCAGTCATTCTGCATATTAAATGAAGAACCAACACCCCACCCAGTCATTCTGCATATTAAATAAAGAACCAACACCCCACCCAGTCATTCTGCATATTAAATGGTGAACCAACACCCCACCCAGTCATTCTGCATATTAAATGGAGAACCAACACCCCACCCAGTCATTCTGCATATTAAATGAAGAACCAACACCCCACCCAGTCATTCTGCATATTAAATGAAGAACCAACACCCCACCCAGTCATTCTGCATATTAAATAAAGAACCAACACCCCACCCAGTCATTCTGCATATTAAATAAAGAACCAACACCCCACCCAGTCATTCTGCATATTAAATGAAGAACCAACACCCCACCCAGTCATTCTGCATATTAAATGAAGAACCAACATCCCACCCAGTCATTCTGCATATTAAATGAAGCACCAACTCCCCACCCAGTCATTCTGCATATTAAATGGAGACCCAACACCCCACCCAGTCATTCTGCATATTAAATGGAGAACCAACACCCCACCCAGTCATTCTGCATATTAAATAGAGAACCAACACCCACCCAGTCATTCTGCATATTAAATAAAGAACCAACACCCCACCCAGTCATTCTGCATATTAAATGAAGCACCAACTCCCCACCCAGTCATTCTGCATATTAAATGGAGACCCAACACCCCACCCAGTCATTCTGCATATTAAATGGAGAACCAACACCCCACCCAGTCATTCTGCATATTAAATGGAGAACCAACACCCACCCAGTCATTCTGCATATTAAATGAAGAACCAACACCCCACCCAGTCATTCTGCATATTAAATGAAGAACCAACACCCCACCCAGTCATTCTGCATATTAAATGGAGAACCAACACCCCACCCAGTCATTCTGCATATTAAATGAAGAACCAACATCCCACCCAGTCATTCTGCATATTAAATAAAGAACCAACACCCCACCCAGTCATTCTGCTTATTAAATGAAGAACCAACACCCCACCCAGTCATTCTGCTTATTAAATGAAGAACCAACACCCCACCCAGTCATTCTGCATATTAAATGAAGAACCAACACCCCACCCAGTCATTCTGCATATTAAATGAAGAACCAACATCCCACCCAGTCATTCTGCATATTAAATAAAGAACCAACACCCCACCCAGTCATTCTGCATATTAAATAGAGAACCAACACCCCACCCAGTCATTCTGCATATTAAATGAAGAACCAACACCCCACCCAGTCATTCTGCATATTAAATGGAGAACCAACATCCCACCCAGTCATTCTGCATATTAAATGAAGAACCAACACCCCACCCAGTCATTCTGCATATTAAATGAAGAACCAACATCCCACCCAGTCATTCTGCATATTAAATGAAGAACCAACATCCCACCCAGTCATTCTGCATATTAAATGAAGAACCAACATCCCACCCAGTCATTCTGCATATTAAATAAAGAACCAACACCCCACCCAGTCATTCTGCATATTAAATGAAGAACCAACATCCCACCCAGTCATTCTGCATATTAAATGGAGGACATTTGGGATGCCACTGCACTTATGACAAGGCTTGCTCATTAAAATAAATTGCATACTTTTTCAGCGCGGATGATTATCTAAGATGCCAAACTATTTCATAAGGAAGCAGTCTGCATGTTTTTTTTTTGGGGGGGGGGGTTGCCTTTAAAATACATTGCAAAAGTATCCTTATTTAACATTCAGTTTTTAATATAATACATATATTAATCTCCTCTCTAATTTGACTGAGTTGTCTTTCATTATTTATTGCTGTTTCTACTTAGATAATTATTTGCCAGGCTGCCTATAAATATATCATCAAAAAATGTACTTTTTCAGCCACTTATAAAAGCTGTATTTATCAAGTGAGTCACCATTGCAACATCTGCCCCATGAGAAACTGAAGCAAGTGTGACTTGGTATACAGTATACAAAATCACAGTTTCAGAGGACACGGAAATTACAATTGCACGCCCCTAGTGGTCATTTCTAAATCAACCTCAATTCAGAAAAAGTGGTTGAAAAGGGACATGGAACAATTCTATTATGGTAAGTAATAGTAAAGAAATGCATAAATAACAACATAATAACAGGATAATAAACATTAAAAAATGAATTATTGTAAATGATTTAAAGTGTCCCTTTAACACCGTCTTCGTATTTGAGACTCAGTAAATTAGCACAAGCTGATATGTGATGCTAACAAATAATATGCATTTGCATGTGTTGTTTTCCTGCTGTAAGAGATCAGAGCTACGCAGACAGACTTTGCGCAGTGTTTAACTCATAGTTTATGGTATACAGCTCAATGGTTTCTAGTGTACTCATTTTAATTTCCATGCTTTTTATTTTCACGGTCCAGATACTGAATTGAATTATCCAGTGTTAAGAAATTTCAAGAATCTAATTAGGTTATAATGATTTAACGTGACACTTCAAAGAAAAGCTAAACAATTTCTGAATCTGAAAATGAATAAGAATAGTATCACAGGTTGTACAATACTGTGCTTGGGAAGAAGGTAGGCTGCAGTTAACATTAAGAACACGACTTCATCTAACATGTTTTAACTTAATGGCATAGTAATTGTAAAATGGTAGCAATTAAATAAAACCAATGACATGTTTTGTTTAAGTGTGAAGAGAGGTTCATATTTAGAGGTCATATTTAAATCAATTGTACTGTATTACTGATTTAAAAAATATACATTCACAGTACAAATGGGTGGTGCAGCACACTGGATTCAACTATGCAGTGCCCTGCACAGAATAGCCTTGTTCACTGCTGGGGTGAACAGTGCCTTTTTATTTTTATATATATATATATATATATATATATATATATATATATATATATATATATATATATATATATATATATATATATATATATAGTGTGGAGTAGTGGTTAGGGCTCTGGACTCTTGACCGGAGGGTCGTGGGTTCAATCCAAGGTGGGGGACAATGCTGCTGTACCCTTGAGCAAGGTACTTTACCTAGATTGCTCCAGTAAAAAAAAAAAAAAACAACAACTGTATAAATGGGTAATTGTATGTAAAAAAAAAAAAAAAAAGAATGTGATATCTGTATAATGTGAAATAATGTATAATGTGATATCCTGTAACAAGTGTAAGTCACCCTGGATAAGGGTGTCTGCTAAGAAATATATATATATATATATATATATATATATATATATATATATATATATATATATATATATATATATATATATATATATATATATATATATATAAATGACAATGCTGTAGTGCAAATGATCAAATTGCATGTGTTATTTATACTGCTGCACATTCGACAAATTGACTACATACATTTCCCCTCTACAGACAATCATGGTATCGTTCCAGCTTGTCATTTTCAGGTTAAGCAGTGTTTTATGCTATTTTCTTTATAATTACTTTATATTCAATATTTTTTTTTGTAAATACCATGTTTAGTAAATATTTAAATACACACCCAACATATGCTTCTGTTTAAAACATAATTGTGTACATATCAGTTATTGGATATAGCTGTTAACAGTCAGTGAAGCTGCTGTATTGCATCAGACTAAGGTGTATATTTGCAAGATGTCAATGTCTCTTGTTGCTGTAAGACTTGCTCCATCTTAATATTTCCACTGCAGCAGGGTAAACAAGCATGTGAGCCACATGTTACTATTTCAACTGAAAACATCCTCGTTCAATAATACTACATCCAGCGGAGAAGTGAAAATAGCATTATAGATAGCGACTTTGCTTTTGCTATACCAAAGCTCTTTCTTTAAATTCACTGAAGTACTCTTTTTCTGCCCTAAGATTCCATTTAATTGTACTTCCCACATAGGCCTCTCCTTTATGGAATAATGTATGAGTTAAAATCATCTTATCTTAGCTGGAGACTGATTAACTGGGATAAATGTTTTGCAAGAAATGTTATTTGTGACAGCCAATTGCTATGTTGATTTTGTTATTTTGCTGCAAATTTGTTTACGTAACACACCATGTCTCATTTAAAGACAAACGTGTCTAATGGAGTTTTGATTAAATGTAAGTGATTGTTTAATGGCACTGTGAATAAATTAATGGTTTATTCAAGTCATTTTTAAATCGAGCATTGAGCTTGTCTAATGAGTACTTTTAAGTGTCTTGTGGCAAAATTTGAATTCCTAAGCATCATTGGAGGATTATTATTATTATTATTATTATTATTATTATTATTATTATTATTATTATTATTATTATTATTATTATAACATTTAATTATTATCTTATTTAAAGTATTTGTGTTTAGATTTTTTTTACTTTAAATATCTAAATTTTAATATACTTTTATTACTGAAAAATAAGTTATACATAAGTAACTTCTAAAGGTAATAATAAAGGAGAAGGTATATTTGTGTAATTGTATTGTTAAACATTAAAAACAAATACATAACAAGATAACTAATGTACAATTGCACTATAAGAAGGTCCTATTTTTAATAAAGGAAAAGGTATCTTTGTGTAAGTGTATTGTAAAACATTAAAAACATTAACATATGTATATGATCTGTTTTAGTCAAACTTTTAATTTTAAGAATAATTGTGTGTGTACAGTATATGAATGTCACACAAAATCTTATTCAAGAATTGAAGAGATTTTATAGGAAGCACCCATATCTTTCCAAGGAAACTGGGATATTTTAATAATGCTAAATATTTTAATTATACAAAATTAGCTAAACAGGAATCAACATGATTTATTGAGTGGAAAGAGATGGAAACTTGAAGTGGCACTTCATTTTAAAATAAACCTTACTATTAAAATGATATAAATGAATTCCCAAACACATTTGTTATTTTTCATAAGACATAAAAATACATTATATAAAAGAAAGAAAGAAAGAAAATACATTCAAAATAAAAGTAACCTACATATTTA
>NC_081189.1:8982265-8987265 GCF_902713425.1 Acipenser ruthenus
GTATATCGAATCCTTTGTGCATTTTTGTACAGATAAAGCAGGGTTGTGATTTGCAAGCCTTATCCAGTTACTTGGCATTAATCTAAACATATTTTGTTCCCAGAAGTAGAGAACTAAGTGGTAGATTTTTTTTATATACAAAAGTTGAATTAATGGAGTTGGATACGTGTTATGCATAAGATAATTAAATCTCACCTGGTTACGCGGTGCAGATGTACTAGAAAACTGGTGAGAATTGTGGAAGCCTGATTATAAAACAAAGCTGCTAATTTATCAAAGCGACCCTTTATAGATGAGCTGATGGACACCACACACTGTTTTCATGCTGTAGCTAGGAGAATGTGTTGTATTCCTTGAGACGTGCCTCGGCTACCCTCGGAATAACAAGTGTACAATTAGTAGGGGATGTGTGCATGAACGCTGCCTGACAATTAGCAGGAGATTAGAGCGGAGGGGGCAGACGAAACCGGGGGTTTATGCGGGCAAAGAGGGCACCTGCTGGCGGATCCACACCGTTCTGGCACCTGCTACCAGTCCGGAAAGCAGCATCTATCTCTCGTATATCCTACTCGACTGCCCCCCCCCCCCCTCTCTCTCTCTCTCTCTCTTTCTCTTTCTCTCTCTCTCTCTCTCTCTCTCTCTCTCTCTCTCTCTCTCTCTCTCTCTTGATGTGACTCAAACGGGATAAAGTTAGAAATATGACAGTTAGATAACAGACATTTCTAATCTCGGCCTGTCATTTTTCCTATTCCACACAGACTCAGCCTATAATAAAAACGAGAGACTCTGCGTCAATATGCCTGTAGGTTTTACATCTGTTTCAACTTCACATGCATAAACAGATGGAAAAAAAACTTCAGTATTTTGCACTTATGATCATGGACCTTATTGTTCTGGTTATCTTTTGATACAATCAGGGTTGTGTCGTTTATATTGAATAAGGACTGCGGTCGCTTTTAAATTGCATGGATTGAGCTTGTCTGTGAGAAGGAAAAGATAATGATGCGTTTCATCGACCATGAACTAAGTGTGTTAAATATTCTTCTAATGTGAAATGAAGAGGAAATATAACAGCGAAATATCAGATGCTGTTTTAAAATCAAATGAAGACGATGAATCTCACTATTAGTAGTTTATTCACTAATACCAACATTTAAATAGCCATTATAATACAATGCTGTTGTTGTTTTTATGTAGTTGGATTTTGTTTTATTATAAACAATAAATGTTATTGCATATTTAGCGGATATATCGATACTCAGGAGAGAGTTATTTTTACGCAGTATTCTAATGTCAGAGAGTTCTCCAAATTGGTAGTGATAAATATTTGCCGGTAGATTAGGTGGGGAGAATGTGGCAGAGTGCTCCATTTTAGACCTGTAACCTCTGCAAAGCCGGCAGTTCTGCGCCAGATTAGCCCCATCCATCCAGTGTCAATGGCTGTCTTGTTGAGAAAATCAGTGAGTAAACACGGCTGACAGAAAGGGGGGCGCAGCTGATTACTCATACAAATAGACTGCAGACTCCGCCAGGGCGAGCCGTTTTCAAGATGGGTTTCTTACATTGACAGCTCAGCTTCTCCCAGGGTCCCCTGTCCTGCTGTTTCCCACTTTGTCCTCCATCAATCATACCATTGTGTCCGGGATGTTTTATAGAGTCACTTAATATCCCCGCCTTCATCTCTATTCACTTAGAGAATGATGTGGCATAAGGGCCACGCGCTTCTGACAGTATGGGACTGAAGACAACCACACAGAACCTTAGGAACCAAACCGATTGAGAACAAACCTTCTGTTGTCTCAAAAGATAATATCACAGCAAGGAGGAGGCTTATTAAGGGATCTCCCAAGGTTATTTCCAATATATATATACTCTGCATTATTTATGTAATGTATAATATAAACAAAAGTATGAAAGGTTGCTGATATATATATTTAAAAATAAGATTTTTGAATGCAATTCACTTATGATTATCAACTTATATAAGTACACGTATCATATAATGAAATATTAAGTGTTTATAGACAAGTTTATACAGTTAAAAGCATAGATAATCATGAAAAACCTGGTTTCAAGCAGGTGTACTCAAACTTTTGACTGGTACTGTATATATATATATATATATATATATATATATATATATATATATATATATATATATATATATATATATTACTGTCACTGTAGTCTCAACAATTGTCCAAAACATTACCCGAATCATGCACTGAATGCAAAGAAATAAAATGGGGGAAAAACGACCCAAAATGAAAACTAATTATAAAGTGAGGCTGTTTTTTAATAAAGCCTGTCTATCTATCTGGTGTATTTTCTGAAAACATCATTCAGTTTAGTAATAATTATTTTTACCTTGGCATTTTTTTAAAAATGTTTCATTATATAGGTAATTATAATTCAGTTCGCTAATTACTCTTTCTTTTTTCTTTTTTTTAACTCCCTAGAAGTTTATATAGGTCCCTAAAAGAAAGGAGCCCACATGTGTTCACTGCTTGCCTTGTTAAAGTAGGCATATTGTATCACATTTGCAGCTGAGTTTGTTAAATTATGATTGATTAATTGTGGTAATGCACATTTTTACAAATTAGTTTTACATGTTAGGTTGTGAATGCAAATTATATATTAAAACAAACTAAACTACCCAATCCTGCCAACATTTTTCTGTTATAACTTTCCAGTTGTAATAGAAAATGATATCAGCAAAATGTATAGTAAGTTATGGGATAGGGGAGATTAATACAGGTGTGTGTGTGTGTGTTGGGGGGGGGGGGGGATCAGTAATTAATACATTGATGGAGTTTCAATATGCAATATCACTATGTGCACTTTTTAAAATGCACACATTGCTTCAATGCTATTATATTTATGAAGATTAAATAATAGTTGACATGTATTTTGTTTGCTTGTTTTGGTCTTTGACATGAACCTAAATGTATAGAGGACTTCACAGAGAATATCTATCTTATATCTGGTCCTTATTTGCTCACAGAAATCAATATGGTTGTTCAGACTATAGAGCAGCAATGCTACGTGTGAACGGTACAGTCCTCTTTCAATAATGAGCACTAGGTAATCTTAATGGAAGGGTTCCTGTACCACTTTATTAGCAATAAATCTACGCCATACCATGTTGGTTAAAACCATTATGATCATCATCGCTACCATTACTGAACTCATTATTCTTGTGTTACTATCAAAGTAGATTTATTATTAGACCAAACATCACACCATACGAGTTAAGGAAGGTGTAAAGATGTGATAAATAGCTTCTTTCAATGTATAATTCTGGGCACATTTTACAATGAATATGAAACTTTTAATTCAGTCGAATTTGTATGTAGTTGTAATGTTTGACCACATGCATTTATAATATACCACATATTTTCGCCCGATGGTATATTTATTTAAATATGCTAAAAACAAAAACATGCTATACATGGATTCTAAAGGGTATGCATGACTATACAGTAAATAATACATCACTCACTGTTATACTTTGTAATACTGAACGACAAAGTGTGAAACATATTATTTGTCTACTGGGCCTAATCAATGCAAAATATTGTATATTATACAACTTATCGTCCATAGGGGATAAGTAAATACAATAAAAAATGAAATAAAAATAATGCAAGCTTAACAACCATCCCCAACGTAGACGGTCTCTAGAATTGTTGAAACATGGCACAGCCTATGCACACATCATTTTAGATTATTTAGCCAAAGCTCATAATATTTACTGTAATGTACACATTTTCCTGCTGCCTTTAAACTCAGTCTGTTTCTGGTCATTTCACAGACGATTTCATAGACGATGCTGTGTTCACGTACTGTATATGTGTGTATTTTCTGGATGTCATTTAGAGGCTTTAACCTATACTGCCAAGCGTATGGGTATATCACAAAAAGCCACACGCAGTATTTTTTTTATTTTTGATCATACTGTATTTCTCTTCAGGGCTACATTTTGCTTTGCCTCTCCTTTGTCTTTGTGCCCTCTGCTTGCAAAATGGAGACATCATCTTGCCCAGAACGGACCCGTATTTATGAAGGTTTCTCTGACAAATAGGCAGGCTGGTCGCGCTTGGGTGGCTGCCTTCATTCTGCACTCGGCTTGTTTACATAGGGACCCGCACCAAATCCACGGATTAAACAAATCACAGCTAGGAGGAGACATTTATAATCCGCCAACAGGCCACAAGGCACTTCAAAATGCGTGTGCCTGTGCAAGGAAAAATACATGTCCGCGTGCAAAGATGACCTTCCGCGGCGCTGTATGCTCCCTTCAGACGGCGCGTTCGGGAAAGGGAAAGGGGGCCTTTTCTTTAACGCCCTTGTTATATTCAGCACGTCTACACAAAATGATTTATTTATGAAGGCATAATACAAGAAACAACGGGTTTCAACGTAAACCATACACGTTATAACCTCTTTCTCTGAAGGGATGATGTCTTGACCACTGTAATAGGAAATGTATCCCATCATCTTTTATCAGCTTTCACGACAGTTAGATGTGACTTTTATGACACATATCAAAAGCAGTGATGGGATGAGTTTCTACAAATAGAGGCTTTCAAAGTAGATCAGAAAAATATTGTATAAATTTCGCTCTAATTTATTTGATCATTCTACATTACAGGGCTATGAATTGCTCAAATTTGATAACAAGTACTCAATTCCGTTCATTATGTAAGTTAAATTAGACTTCTATAAAATTTCAGTGGCGTGCAGTGGTTCCTTGAATGAAATGTAATTTGTGCGAGAATTTGTTGTATCTGTCACAAATATTCCCAATTAGCGGCCGTAATTATTTGATAGTTTCTGCAATTATGTCCTAAACGGGTGAATTTGGAACTGTGGGGGACCCTAATTGGTCTAAATTTGATATTTTGCATATTTGCATAATGAGGAAATTGGTAGAAAATTGTGTTCATTCATTTGTGAAAAATCCTATGAATTTTATGAATTTGAAAGCTCTGTTCCCG
>NC_081189.1:8997265-9059765 GCF_902713425.1 Acipenser ruthenus
AAAAAAAGACAATTTTTAAATGCAAAGGTATAAAACAGATTCGCATATTTGTCACGCGCCTGCTATTATAACTAAAATTACCAGCTGTAAGTTGAAGAGTGTTAAGCATAGTAAATTGAATATCTTTATAATTCAATAAAAACGCATTACTAAATTTGAGAAGAGCGTTGTATTTTTCAGTGCGATCAGAGATGTAAGCCTTGTTTAATCAACGTCACTTTCAGAAGAGTTAGAAATGTGATGGCGCGCACTGATATGAAGAAGAGCCCCAGATTTAACATGGATTTCAATAGGAAGTTTTAGTCTCGGCGTTTCTATAGACTTCTGTTCCATTGTTGGAGGGCTAGAGCGGGACAACAAAGGGAGTAAACCGCACTTAAAGATGACCCTGATGATTGTTAGTATTTATTATTTTAAGTTAAAGCTGGTATTGGAGTGGATATAGGCGCAAAGAGATCAATGCCACACAGTTTTTTCCGTTATTGCTTGTAGGCCTACATTATTTTCAGATAGATATTCGAAGAAACTAATTAGAGAGGTGCATAAAAAAAGGTTTCTTGCACATATATTGAAGAAACATGTGTGCACCTCAAATCTGAGCTAAGCACACACTGGCATTTATTCCAGTGGCTCCCAGGTGAAAGGTATGACAGGTTAGCGTATGTGGATCCCTGTCAAATGAAAATAAATAGCAATGTAAGCCCCAGAGAATGACTGCTTTGTGCATCATAGCCGAATATCTATTTATTAATCTATTTATCTACCCTTCTACATACAGCATGCTAGTGTACCCCCCCCCCCCCCCTTTGGTTTGGGCGAACATGCCTTGGCACATGGAGTTTGCTTTAGCTATCTTTCATTTCTCAGTATGCATTTTGAAAGCTCTCAAGCCAGATTACAAAACTAGAAAAATCTAACTGGCATATGGTGGTAAACGAGTGTTGCACCATATTGCACTGGGACAAGGCATACATCAAAACTGTATTGCTGACCCAAACACTGCTGTTCAAGACAACATTTTGAAAAATGGTATAATTTATTCCATGTTTTTTTTTTGTTTTTTTTGACTGGGCCTTAGAGAAAACTGTTCCACATGGCAAAAGCTGTAGATTATTTTAACAATATAAGAATGCAGGTTCTTTTTCACTTCTTAATGTCTCTGACTTATTAAGTTTAACACCTTTTAACACCTTTTATTCTTGATCCCTCAGTGGTATTTATTTGTTGTTTTGGACAACATGAAAGGTGGACCTACCAAGAGGGACTCAATCATAAAACACTATGAGCCAATGTGCTTGGAAAGATGCTCTGTTACCACATCTACCGGGAAAATGAAATACAGATTAAAAGGGTTCTATTTCAACTAAAGCAAGTTACATAGCTCGCATATTCACTGAACTTTCTTAAAAAAAGGTCAGTGTGAATATTAGCTTCATGTTAATTCGGGTTCAAAGGTCACATTAGTGTATGCTCCTGTAGCTTTAAGTCATATCACTTTTGTATGTGCTTCTATGTGTGCAAACAAGCTCTCTTTGTTATCCTTAGGACAATATATTATTAGTTTGCACACACGTTTTTTTATTTTAGCTTTTAAATTATAATTGTCGGGTTTTGAAGTTATGGACAACACCTAGTAACCAACACTGCAGATTTGAGATGCTCTGTCCATGGTGCTGAAATTTAAAACAACTGAATTCATTTGTTTGCTTGTTGTTACCTAAACTGGTTAAGTGGTTTTTATTTTGTCTTTGACAATTAGCAAACTATTAGCAAAGGTAGACATGGGCATATCTTAAAAACAGTGTTTCTATGGAAATGCAGGACATGCAAAACCTAATTCCTGATCATGCCATTAAGATAGCATTTTTGATAGATTTGAGCCCATGGTTTCTTGTTAGCTCAGAAGGGGACCCTGACAAGTCGTATGGATAGCTCACAGCTACTAATATATCTGCAGGAGTCTGCTGAAGATTCAACACTAGGTTGAAGAGTCACAAATAATAAGCATCAATTGGACACTGACCTGCAATTCAAAATGTACACTGTGGATAAGAACTCCCTTAGCAAAGGGAGAATGCTCTTTGTATGCATTCATAAGAAAATGGGGTTGTGGGAACAACAGACTAGTAATCACACTGGCGACGCTCTGCGCATTCTCGTTATTAAATAGCCAAACTGTATAAGATACCGGAGCCTATTTGAATGATCTAAACCTGGTCAGTATGGGTCGCTGTGGCATGGTGACCTAGCCACTTTCTCCCTGTTAATTAATTAAAGCTCTATTCATAAAAACGTTATTGAAATTACATAGTTATTAATGGAACTTCAATATAATGTAAAAACAGCCAAATTATATTCATATAGTTAACCTTTTTTTTAATTAAACGGGCCCTCAGTTTAGTGGGTTTCACCTCAGTGATATTAGGTATTAGTGTTTTATTTATTTATTTATTTTTTGGTTGTTTATTTTCTCATCAATGTTACGCTACATTGTTTCTGCTGTTTTGTTTGAATGTTTTGTATGAGGATACATACTGAAACACTATATGTTTTACTTTGAAGGGTAGAGATAGAATTTAAATTCATAAATATTAAAATGTCAAGCATGACACAACTTTGAAAGCACACATTTCGCTGTATTAAATTGTATGATGACTTTAAACCACAGCCTTCAAAGTTGTACATCCTCGTTATTGTATTCGACATTAATAAGCAGTGTCGTCTTGGTGATGACATCATGAACGCCGAGCGGTGTTAAGATATGCCGACGTTTGGAAACGTCGCTGCCAACAAACAAAAGGTTCACCAGTGTTTGACAAGGTTTGCATATGTTGAATAAGTTTCTCACTGTGTTTAGTTTTTATTGTCCATATGCACGTTTCACATATTAGAATGTCTGCCGCTAATGTGTGTATGTTTCATACAAAACGGTGTGTAATTGTTTGCATTGTGTCGACTTGCATGGCACGTTATTAAATAGGGTATTGGACAGAGTCCAACATGATCAAAAAACTATAAAAAATAACACATACACGCGCACACACGCACAGACACACGTACACACGTATACACACGCACAGACACACGTACACACACGCACAAATCCTGCACTAAATCCATTAGACAGAAACTTGATTTTAAAACACCACTGTTTAATACTACACAACAAACAATATGTACAAACAGTTTACATTGTAAGCTATAGTTTAATGTACACATTTTACATACCTGCACCATTTAGGCACATTGTCCATTTAAGTTATTGTTCTTGATATTTTGTCTTATCCATTACTAAAAACATAATTGCTATAATAATAATTATAAACAAACATTACTTAGTATGTTTGAGTGTTAGAATTTGTTTACAAGAACAATGTCTTGCTTTTTGTTGTTGTCGCATTGATGTGTATAAATAACTGTGTGAAAATGTAGGCCCCTGCTAATGCAATCCTTTCACTTCTGTTCCGTTTTGTCCTAGTTTACAGTCAGTTCATTCTGCGCTGATGTATATTTCATTGTCCAAGGCTTAATTTTGATTTATTGTCCATCCATAAATTAGAAAAATATGTTTTAGAATTCCATCCCGCGGAAAAGCTGTGGCTGATGTCAGGGGATTGGGTGATATTTAAGATGTCAGAAATACATATTGGATTAGTGTGGTTTGTTTCCCCACAACAGCAGGTGTTTAATCATAGCTGATGGCTGGAGTTAAATGCGTTAGGACAGCATCAGCCCCAAACAGGGATTTAAAAAAAAAAGAAAAACACGCTTAATCATCCACTAAGGGTTATTTTGTTGTTATATAAAGCACGAATATATTATTTAATTGGTGTTTATTATTTAATAGCTTTAGTTGCAGATAACGTACGGTTTAATAGTGAGACGTATATATTTTTTTCTGTACGTCTTACGGGTTAGAACCTACATATTATTAGTAGTCGTAGTCGTAGTATTACTGTCTTGGTTTGTAATGCTGGTACCACTGCTGTTGTAATCACCATCATAATTTACTGGTGATCTTTTTGCCAATAGCTGCTCGCTGATTGTGTGCTGATATTTATTTCCCGAGAAGGAGAAGCGATGAGGATTTTCAGCAGGAGCCGAAGAGAAGACGTTTAGGAGCGCAAACATTTTCAAGGTCAGCCGGTGAACTGTAACAAGCCGGCGAGATTCATGGCGTAAATTGTGCATTTTGACACAACCGCGGTTTGATTAAAAGGCAAAGTAATGGCTTTAAACAGACGCTATGAGGATGTAGCCAGACTTTGTTAGCTTTTCGCAAATTACTTAACAGACCAGTGATGGAAAAAAGATTGTGGTGTTTGGTAATGGAAAAGCAAGCCCCGTTCTGCATTTCAGCCCCTTGTGTTTTGTGAGATAGGACATACACCGACCAAATTATAAGATAATTGCCACATGATATAGGTTTTATTTGAGCGAAAAGTAATTTTAAAAAGAAAAGGATGTCATAGCAAAATATGAACCGCATAGTACTTTGTGACTGTTAAACCAATAATAAGCATAGCGATAAACAAGAAGACTAAGTGCTGCATACAGTAAAAACAAAGGGGAAACTTGAAGTGCAATACATACAATTAACTTGCATCCAGATATTTAAAAAAACGCCAGTGGGAAAAAAGCCATCACGATGCAACATCACAATATGTTATCAATCACTCATGTGGGAAAGCTGTCAAGTGCCACCATATATGCAAATACATATAATGTATATCATGGGAATCGCGTAGCTCTGTGATCTATAAAAAAAACTATTTTTTACAACATGTATTTTAATAGAAAATTTATACCAGTGATCATTTCGCACCCCCTTCCCAAGCCAGCTCTAGTCATCGTCATAATGCCTTTTTTTTCCTCGGTTCGACCTCACGGATTTTTCTTTTCGTACTTGTCCGCGAATTACCTTTTCATCAACCTTTCTTAATTTCTCTATAACTCTACGTGTCAGTGTCGTGTTTCCTTTGCTGTCCTGCACAGTAGAACTCTGCCTTCCTTTTTTAACACTCTCCAGCATTACTCAGCTCAATGACACAAAGCAAATTGCATTTAATAAATTAGCTTAATGGATTCCGCAATTGGTTTGTGAACGCAGTGCTTCCTCTGGTTAGGCAACACATTTATATTCCACCCATTGGGTTTCTTCAGACCCGGGTGTCTGATGGACTTGACACCAATGCCGCCATGAGCAACGCCGACACATAGCGTTATACAAAGCTCGCCTGGGGCTGTTTTGGTGGATGGCGGTGTTAATGGATATAATCCTCAAAGCTGTGGGTTAACCGGGCCCCAAGGCCAAGCACTAGAGCCGTAGGGCTGTAATAAATATGTCCTCTCATTACAATGTTGAATTTGCTTTTCTTCTGAACAAGATACTAAAAAAAACCTCGTTAATGAAATATTGCATTTGTAACTAAGGGGTATTCGGAAGAATGAATGTGCTGCGGGGGTTAGACAGGCAGTCCGCTGCGGTGATTCAGCGCTAAGGATAATTGGGTTAATGCAGAGCCCGTAGGAAGAAGTGTGAACAACTACCAGTTAGCAATAGTGAACCTAAACTGTGGGTGCTGCCATGTTACCTGGACAGGTGAGGTCAGCTTGACTGATCTCCACCTGGTCTCTTCTGGCACCAGGACAGGAGGGGTGCTAGCTTAAAGATCAATGCACACTATTGGTCCCCAGCCAAGATCGGCACCTTCCAGCACTCCGCGACAGTATCTTTAGTAGATGAGCCACTGGGGACCCCAGCCCCAAAACTGCTCTGGTGGTAAAATCATAGGCATGACAGGGCAGAGCTGATTATCAGTGTGTTTGTGGTGCAAAGACCCCAGTGCATCTACTTTCCTTTCTCAGGCATTTGTTCCGAGCTGGGTAATAAACTGAATTAGTTAACAAACAAATACACATAGAGAGCCTTGTTTGAGTTACAGCTGCGCCTCATTATAACGCTTGACCACCCGATATTCTGCATGGACGCGCATATGATCACACATGCAAACAATATTTTTGGTTTTACTTGACAGGTTGTTATAAATCACTAAGGTCGCCCAAAGTGTACCGGTACCCACAAACAAGCATAAGTAATTCAATAGATTTTAACTGGCGTTGATCCGTTTCAGTTTAGACTATAGTCCTATTCCGTGAATATAGACCTATAGATAATAGCAGTCCCGTTACTTAGGTGACGATGGATCGTGGATGTTGCCTTAAGTACTTTATGATTTTGATGCTAAATGACAGTTTAAAGCACATGTTGTTTCAACAAAATGGATTAAAAAAAGATATACTTCATAATGGATTGTGCGGGTTATGTGTCAGAAATAATATAGATGACACACTGCCTTTATGGGTCTTGCATGTTTGGTTGCGCAAAACAATCTCGGCGGACATTATCGATGTTACAGATGTTCTAGTAATCAAATTATCAGCGTGTGAAGGGGCCCTTACTCTTCAGTGCCTGCAATGAATTATTGTAAAGGTCATAATGCAATTTTGGTTATGAAAGGTTTGTATTATAATGCTGAAATGAGCATTCTATTAATTAACAGTTTATGGAAGGGATGTCACATGTTATTATTATTATTATTATTATTATTATTATTATTATTATTATTATAATTATAATTATAATTATAATTATAATTATAAAAGTCCATGATTTTAGGATTTGTTTATCGTAAGAAGCGGGTATGTTCAGAACATCTTCCTGTTAACAATCACTCATTGTGTTAAAGAGAAGCTACGCTAAAATGTATATTTTGTAATTAGCAATACACTGAGATGTTTTGCGGGTTTATATAGTATTGTGTTTTGTAAATGGTTACTAAAATAAAAGAACAACTGATGGCCTGTGCAAAAGTGTATTATTTGAATGCTGAATTTACAAATAAAAGGCATCCTTTTATTATTTACCTCGAGTCATCTTGAGAAGTGTCAAGGGTTCTGCACAATGTGTCCACCGAATAGAGTAGCAAGTCTGATACGTGATTACACTGATACATCCATAAATAAACAGATATCATTATTCTACATGATTGAACACAGGCCCTTTAGCAGTCTGTGTTTTTATTGGTACCACTCTTGAAATAAAGCCAGTCTCGGTGCCTTGTCTGTATTGCAGTTCAGATCCCATCATATAATACTGTACGTGTTCGAAATAATGATGTTATCCGTGTTTTAACAGAACATATTTCACTTAATCGACTTCAAAGTTCAACACATTTGTGTAATTGTCTGTAAAAAGCTGGATTTGAAGAGAATATTTCCAGTGTCCATCAGCATGATCGTTTTATTCATCCTATTGGGCCCAGCAACAGCTCTGTTTAACACAAGGAAACCATTAAATCAAACTCGTTTAATACAAATACAGAAATGAACGTGCTTAAGACTTCAGAATCTCACCTCCATTGGATTATTGCTAGTGAATAAATAACAACACACACTCTCTCTCTCTCTCTCTCTCTCTCTCTCTCTCTCTCTCTCTCTCTCTCTCTCTCTCTCTCTCTCTCTCTCTCTCTCTCTCTCTATATATATATATATATATATATATATATATTCTAGTATCGTATTGCACATTATTTATTTATTCATGTATGTATGTATTTATTTATTCATTTATAAATCTGCCTTTAGATAACCTAACCTTGGTAACCCATCAGGCTGTGTAACTTGAATTCTGGATGTCATGTAGGTTAATAAATCGTAGCTGTTTTTTTTTTTTTAATGATATAAATGTAATGCAGCGTTAATCAATTCACACTGTTATCATATAACAACAGCTGACGTAGTCCTATACCAATAATTCCCATTGGATGCATTGAGATGTGCTCGCATCAGTAATGTACATTTGAAATCCTCGGTTTATCTGTTCTTTAAAGAATTTTAGGCAGTCCAGTTATCCGGTAGTTAAACTGGATGGAATCATTTACAGCGTAGATTAATTTTAAATCTGTAACATGAATAAATCGGATCGTGCCATTAGGACGCCTACACTACTAATACTATCACCATTAGCATAAGTGAGTAAAGTTATCTAACATGTAGCCCTGTATTCGTAATAGTCTCAATTTCGTTTTATATTATAATTCTAGACCACAAGCCATCCTTAACTTTAACACATTCGTTAATAAAAAGTTATTACTGTGAAACCGAGAAAGCATAAACTGCTGTAGGCCCTATAGCAGTGTAGTTCATGTGATGAATTGCTTTAATTTAGTACAGACGTGTCATAAATAGCGTATCTGGTGAACTTTTAATAACAAAAAACGCCTAAAAATTGTTAACAATTGCTTTGTAAATTGAAGTGGGAACTGTAGACCTACTGACTACACACGAACTTGACTGAGGTTGGGACTCTTGAAACTTTGGTCACTTATTATTATTAATAATAATAACAGTAATAATAATAATAATAATAATAATAATAATAATAATAATAATAATAATAATAATAATAATAATAATAATACATTGGGATTCAGCGCCTTGTCACGCTAGCAAGCGTTCTGTACAGCGCATCACTGGAATCAAATTCAGATCTGCTGACCGCTGGAAGTGGACAACGGGCCACCAGCAGCAGCAGCATTGACAGTGTTATTTGTCGTGGCGGTTTGCTGTCCCTGTTTGCACATTAATCCAGTGACAATTAGGTGTCAGCGAGCCGTGTTTCTGTTTGATGATAGCCTTGGGCTCTGCGCTTCAAGCCCTAATCAGGAGTGTAAACTCTTGCTATATTTCAATTTGGAGAAGCGCTCTTCCGCTAAGAGGCCCCTGGCACTGCGATAAATAAAACGCCTATTTACTCCATCGCCACACTAAGACAGCTAATGCACTTACTAGCAGCCCCCTAATCATAGCCTGCATTTAAAATCGGCTACAAATCACGCCATCCTCTGCACGGTGATTAGTGAAGCCATTGATCCCCTAAAAACCAGGCAATGAACATCGTTTCCCTTTCTTGCTCGTCAAAGTCTAGATGGGTTTTATTGGGGTATGGGATGAGCCTATACAGATGGTACATCGTGTGGTAGAAATGGGGTGTGGAGTTGAATTTGCTAGAACACATTATCGAAGTATAACTATCTCTTACTAAAAAAGCGTTGTTTGCTTGCATTATTAAATAAAAAATGAATTACCAACGACAGTTCAGATATGTTTAACGAATACAGTACGTTGTTATAATACTTTAACAGACCACTAGCACAGTAACATATTACAAGTTCTGTTATAACAAAGTACGCTTATGTATATTTTAGGATTTGTAACCCTATAGTTTATAGGATGTGTTTGCCGACACTTGGCAGTTGACAGAACTGTGAAAACAAAAAATAACACGTCACTACACGTCAAACGACAAAGGATCGCCAAATTACACATAACGCAGTTTAAATAATAACCAGCTTGTTCTCCGTCTCCGTTAAGTGTTAATGGGGTAAATATAGTCAATCCATGTAATCCTCTAGTTTCTTGACCGACCTCCAATAGCTTTCATTTTCTAAACGGAGTGGATTTGAATGAAGTGCTGCAGATAATCTCTATTCAAACATTTTCCATATGACAACTGCTTACAGACCTTCCCAATTAAAGGCGAGTCACTTTCCATTTGGTGTGTACAATGGCAAATCGCTGGGGAGCAGAAGTAAACAAAGAAACGTTTTAAAGCGTTTCATTTCTAACAGCGCCATCGACCACGATTTCCTTTTGAATCCTTGCAGCTAGGTGGAATCTCGGGGATTAGTGGGGGTGAGGGGTAACGGCTCTTTCAGATCAAAACGGCAGTGCTCACTGCCCTAGAAATGAGATGCACATTTACATCTCAGCCATCCACCGCCTGTGGCCACCGCCAATGTACCTGCCTGCTTAGCCCAAGGGTTAATTAATTGAGGTTTCGATGCACTATTGGGGGAGCACTATCTGATACTCTGCATCTGTGATGTAGAAGTCTTTCAGCGCCCTGTCCACGAGGGAGGATTTTAAATAGGAAATTAGCATTCAAATGAGCATGTAGTCTCCTCGCCTCTGAAAGGGCAGAAATATTAATGATGCTGCTGCCAATCCAGCTACATCATTCTGCACCCTCTCTGAACTGTGGCTACTCTGAGCCAGGCCCTAGGGGAGGATGCTGGTACAATATATCTGTGGTACTCTGAGCCAGCCCCTGAGGGAGGGTGCTGGTACAATATATCTGTGGTACTCTGAGCCAGGCCCCAGAGGAGGGTGCTGGTACAATATATCTGTGGTACTCTGAGCCAGCCCCTGAGGGAGGGTGCTGGTACAATATATCTGTGGTACTCTGAGCCAGCCCCTGAGGGAGGGTGCTGGTACAATATATCTGTGGTACTCTGAGCCAGGCCCCAGAGGAGGGTGCTGGTACAATATATCTGTGGTACTCTGAGCCAGGCCCCAGAGGAGGGTGCTGGTACAATATATCTGTGGTACTCTGAGCCAGCCCCAGAGGAGGGTGCTGGTACAATATATCTGTGGTACTCTGAGCCAGGCCCCAGAGGAGGGTGCTGGTACAATATATCTGTGGTACTCTGAGCCAGCCCCAGAGGAGGGTGCTGGTACAATATATCTGTGGTACTCTGAGCCAGCCCCTGAGGGAGGGTGCTGGTACAATATATCTGTGGTACTCTGAGCCAGCCCCTGAGGGAGGGTGCTGGTACAATATATCTGTGGTACTCTGAGCCAGCCCCTGAGGGAGGGTGCTGTTACAATATATCTGTGGTACTCTGAGCCAGCCCCTGAGGGAGGGTGCTGGTACAATATATCTGTGGTACTCTGAGCCAGGCCCCAGAGGAGGGTGCTGGTACAATATATCTGTGGTACTCTGAGCCAGGCCCCAGAGGAGGGTGCTGGTACAATATATCTGTGGTACTCTGAGCCAGGTCCCGAGGGAGGGTGCTGGTACAATATATCTGTGGTACTCTGAGCCAGGCCTCGAGGAGGGTACTGGTACAATATATCTGTGGTACTCTGAGCCAGGCCCTGGGGGAGGGTGCTGGTACAATATATAATTTATTGTTTCCCCCATACAGAGACAGTTTGATAAGGAGCAAACAGTAGTCACTTGTTTGGAGTGTGCTTGTTACTCTCAGAAGTGATTACTCTAAAGGCTTTCCTGGAAGACAGACCTTAACTAATCTTGTTAAATACATTTATACAAAGAATAGTTGTTTCTTAAAAGAAAGAATCAAAACTTGTGTTAATTAATTGCGCACTTCTGAGTGCGAATGTTCTGCTAAATATGCTGAGCACGGTTAAACTCCCTAGCCATGGTTTTGATTGCCTCATTCCAAAAGGTTATGTGGCAAACTGCAGGGCTTTCTGGAATGAGGAAACCAAAAACCTTGTCTGAGCCCTGTGGATTCAAATCAGACACAGCAGATATGTAGCCTGGACTGTCCCATGGTATACTGTATCTGTCCAGTTATATTTCCATTGAACACTGTGGATTATATTTGTGACACAAACCACAATGAATACTATTTACCTTGCTTACCTATTTATCATAGTTAGCAGAGCCGTGATTACATTTGAATCCTTGGGCAGGTTGCAATGTTTTTTGAAATACTAAAAGAAACGTAATAAATTAATTTATACTTAATCAAGCACATTAATTACTGAGTTAATAATAATTATTGGTTGTTTAATATGAACATATGGAGGATTATTTGACTCAAGACATCGGTTGGACTGTGCTAATAAAAAATATATATTTTAAACCAGTAACAATTACTTCTAAGATTTTTGAGCATGAAAAAAATGTCATAAAGCTGATGGATGACAATTCGGATGTTCTGAGGGCTTGATGGTTGAGACGCTGTATTAGGTGTACTGTAAGCAGTGTAAAGGGTTGGAAGGGGGGATATCGGTACTATGTGCAGGACCCTAACAGCATTTTCATCCCCGGGGGCCTATCTATCAAACATATGGCATAGGTACAAAGAAAACAAGTAAGCCTCTTCTTGTTTTGGCCATGGATTATAAAAAAATAAACCTGGAATATGTCTTCTTGCTAGTTTTATGTCATTACAAGTATTATTTTAATAAAATGTGCCTTTGCCCTTGCTTCAAAGTAGGGCCCCAGTTCTATAGTTCAGCAGCACACAGTGTTTACACCAAGTAATTAAACATCTTTCTGTCTATGGAAAGATCAAATGGCCTACCACTTCCACGAAGCCATGCATTTGAAAACTGTAGAAATGGATTAAGGATTAATTAAATATTATCACGGAAGCATGTTTTGAGATCATTTGAAAAATGTCCAACTCAAAGTTTCTTTCTGTACAGCCAGTGGAAATGGCCCTATACCTGATGTAATAAGACCACTGTTTAATCTTTTTAAGGTCAGGCAAAGCACAGAGTAGTTTTTGTTATCATGGCAGAACATACTAAACCCACAATGGCAGCCAGAAAGCACCACTTGACTTGTTTTTGTGCTTTACGCTCAGGTCTTGTAATTGGCTGCCAATAAAACACTAATTTAAAAGCAAGCAAAAAAAAGAAGAAAACACTCAAATTTCCTGTTCTACCGTTACTGCTTTCAGCAGCTAAGTGGCCGGGGGCAAGCACAGATCTCATTGAAACCGGATTCACTGGGGGTGGGGCGAGTGCAGCACTTCATGTTGCTGATTTTATTGTTGCTGTATTTATGAAACATAGGTCCTCATTAGGCCTCCAGTTCAGGAACAGGCTTGAAAAGCCTCAGTTCAATTTATTGGGGAGCTGTTTGTATAAATCATTTGGTGCTTTATCCTTTTTCATAATACGCTACTTTATAACATAGAACCACATTTTTAGTGCAGCATTTATATACTAATTTGCAACTATAAAAAAGGCGTACCCTGATATTTCTTTTTCTCATACACGTAAGTATAAATACAATTCGGCTGGTATTGTTTTTGCTGTGCTTTTTTTTCTTTTTTGTTGAGTCCTTCCCATTAAGAACATGTATGAAAAGAAAGAGGAGTTGATTATAGTGGGCTCAATCAGAAGAGCAAGCATCTCAAGTACACATACTGTAATGTTAAAACAAGCTCAGCCCTTTGGTTCTTTTCTTTCTACCTCTCTTAGTTTTCAATGTATTGTTACCATTAATTAACACAGCAATCTGAGGGATGCAGGCCAGCTACTTAAAGGGTCCTAGCAGCTGGAAGTAATGGTCTTCTTATTCAAGTCTTTATCATGTGGCACAAGCATTCAAAGAGCACGCTCACCCCATGAAAGCTATGGGTAACGTTTTAAAATGTTTCATGTTTCAGAGATGTGATTAGAGTTATAGACACAAAAGATTACAAAGCAAACAAAAAAGCAGAAGAGCTTCTTCATTTTAAAAAACAAAATATCAGGAACAAGGCCTTTCTTTATGCAATGCCCAAGCCAGTATATACAGTATAAATACTGTAATATGTCATATTTCACATACAATTTTATGTTGGGAAACAGGTCATTTTTTTATTGGAAGTCTTCAGGTCGTGTCATATTTTAGCCCCGTTTGATCCTGTTAAATATAATTGGAAACGATTTGCTTGTGTGCTCTAACCCAGAATGTCCAAATACAAACTGCACAGCATATTTAGCATTTGATGTACTCTTGACTTCGGGACCACTTGTCTGAATTTTGCTAGTTAACCTGTGGTTGAGTTATGTGTAGTCATTGAATGAAAGTACAGTAAAAGGGTGGATGTCAATAACAAAGGCATGGATCTGATGACAAATGAAGTGAGAATATTCCTGTGAAAAGTGAAAAGCTTGTAAATGACGTGAAGTTCGAGGTGCTACCAGTAGGTTTTCC
This sequence comes from Acipenser ruthenus, assembly GCF_902713425.1. Classification (NCBI taxonomy): domain Eukaryota; kingdom Metazoa; phylum Chordata; class Actinopteri; order Acipenseriformes; family Acipenseridae; genus Acipenser; species Acipenser ruthenus. Next base: position 9,011,076 of record NC_081189.1, read on the forward strand.
ACCTACGTGACGTTGTGAACAAGGGCCATTTCAGTCAGATACAAAGCAACGCCTTAGATCCAAACCAAACATAACTGCCCACATGCATGCTTAACTATGAATCAAACAATTCTGTCCAAAATGATCAGTTTTCACTTGCCCTTCCAAACACTGTCCGGAGGAAAATACCCCTTTAGCCACTGTGTGCACAACTGTACTATGTTACCATTCATATCTATGCCCCTGTGTTATAATGCATGTACAGTAATCCGTCACGTATCCGACTGCGGTGGGACCAGAGTAAGGGAGGATATGTAGAAAGTCGGGTGAATGAATCCTGTTTTAAATACAATTACACGGCTGGAACAATTACTATATTCACACAATTATTGTTTTGAGAGTCAGCTTTTATTAGGGACCTCCCCTAAATCCCTTGTTTAGAAAGACACAGGGTATTAATGCTTGTGACAGGGTAGCCGTCTGCCATGTGGGTGCGTGCATTCGCTGCTGAGTGACAGGCAGGAGATCGAGACGGAGATTGAAGTTGATACACCCCGCAGATGAACAGGATTTATTTACATATCAACAGAATGAACAGCTCACGTGACATTACCAGCAGTGGCAGCGCATGGAGCACATACAACACAGTGTATGAAAACTTTGGTAGGATCTACAATCTCTGAACTAATCTTCGCTGTTCATAAATAAACTGACGTAGCTGAAAAGCTTGATCATGGCGAATAAACGGTTAGGGTGGATACGCGACGGTTTATATTTTTAAAGTTAAGGCAGGACAATTTCTTGAACCCCATAAAGTTCACGCAAACTGTTTTGAAATTTAAAAAAAAAAAAAAAAAAAATGTGTGGCCGATAATAGTGGTACCTCCATTATAGTCTGTGCTTTATTTTTCTTTTGGCTGCAAAACTCAATCCTTTCTTGATCCCTCTAAAAACGTTGGTCTCAGGAAGCAGGAATTCACATGTGAATTTGCCTTAGCCGAGTATTGTAAGAAGGACCTGAATTTCTGCATTATTTCTGCCAGAACCCAGCACTTCAATTCCACGCTGCAGCCACACAGGCCAGTTCCAGGTACCTGCTAACTGCTGCAGAGAATGACAGATGAAAACACAATAACCTGTTCATGTTATGATCATTTTCCATTTCATATGCAAGACAAGTGTACATAATTAAGGACTTGAAAGAAATCTGCTGCTTTTTGATCATGTAATATTTTTCATTCATTTCATGTTCAGCGATGACTTTGGTTTAAACAAAATTGAATCTGTAAGTTACATTTTCTTAATAAGCAACTGATTGGACATTACCTTGGATAGATGTGGTGTCATTCTTCTGTCATCTCTTTAGAAACATTTGCATGCATACGCTAAGAAATGTATGTTCTATATAACTTGACAGAAAAGTTAGAAAAATACGATTGGACTACCATTATTGCATCTATATATAAACTGATGAAACAATAAATAATCATTTTTTATTCTTAAATCATCTTGATCAGGAGTGGACATAATAGAAGTGATATCATAATGAAATGATGAGATGCTTAATATAGAATATTCATTTAAGGGTGCATGCATTCATTTGTCATCATATGAACAGTGCTGTATTATTAATGGTTGAATTTCTTTCCATGTATATGCAAAGGATGGGTGTCTATACGATAAGACATTTGCATGAACAAAGGTTTGCAAAAATTGTATAAATGGAGAAAACATAATAGCAGATTTTAGATTTAGCAGAAGTGGTATCGCTTCCCTACCATTTGGCAACATGTAAATGTCTCCATTAAAATGTATTTTTCAACATTTTAGCTGGTCATCTTGATGCTAGACCATTTTTCTCAGAAATATTCTTTCATATCTTTGTAGCTGCTTTACATAAACTGTAATACAAATGCATTCGGGCAATAAATAAGTGTTCCACTTGAGTGTATGAACAAAATAAAGTTAATGATTATCTATCAACACTGACCCTCACCTCCAGAGCGCTGTGTTTACTCTTCGGTTCTCCAGAACAAGTGGACAGCTAGCTTACTGTTCTGTGCACCAGGTTCCTTTAACTAAACATGGATCACTGTTTGGTCAGGAGTAGGAGTACTCAGATGCCCCAAACCTTTCAAGAATGTTACAGCTTATAGAAAACCAATATAGCTAAGCCATAAATGCCTCTCCCAATGACCTGCTAGAGGACTGACTGTGGTGATAATATTGCTGTTATGGCTGGAGAATAGTTGGCCCCATCAGTATGCTCGACTGAAAGTCCCTGTTATCACGCTTACTGACTAAGGTTGGGATAATCATTTCAAACCTCAGACTCTGAGATGAACTATTTGCGAGATTTTAGTACATTTCATGAGTTCTGGTGTCACCAACATGTGTGACATTTAAGGACACATTAGAATCAGCAGGCCCTTTAGCATCTTTTTTGATCTAATCCCATGTGATAAACATTAACATAAATACATATTATATACGATGAGAGGAACCCAACCACACATTTAATGAAGCCACTCCAAAAGGCTGCTGTGGAACACCTTACATCTCTGGCATTACCTGAATAGAATAGCTTAAGACTAGCTGAAGTAAATCAAGCCTCGACAAAATAGAAGGCAAAAAAAAGAAAAAATACTACTACTACTAGCTTTTTTGCTGGCACACACATTTAGGGAAACAAAACATAAGAAAAACACTCTATAGCGTCTTAAAAACACAAAGCTTGTACATGCTAAAGCCTTTCATCATACCTACGATATCTAATTTAAAGCATGTGTGTGCTAAAGCCTTTCATCATATGTATGATATCTCCTAAAGCGTGTGCATGTTAAAGCCTTTCATTTTACCTACAATATCTCTTTTAAAGCATGTTTGCGCTAAAGCCTTTCGTCATACTTATGATATCTCTTTTAAAGCGTGTTTGGGCTAAAGCCTTTCGTCATACGTATGATATCTCTTTTAAAGCGTGTGCATGCTAAACCCTTTCATTATACCTACGATCTCTTTTTTATACCATGTATGCGCTAAATCCTTTCATTATACCTACACTATCTCTTTTAAAGTCAGCAGTGTGGAGTAGTGGTTAGGGCTCAGGACTCTTGACCGGAGGGTTGTGGGTTCAATCCCCAGTGGGGGACACTGCTGTTGTACCCTTGAGCAAGGTACTTTACCTAGATTGCTCCAGTAAAAACCCAACTGTATAAATGGGTAATTGTATGTAAAAATAATGTGATATCTATATAATGTGAAATAATGTATAATGTGATATCTTGTAACAATTGTATGTTGCCCTGGATAAGGGCGTCTGCTAAGAAATAAATAATAATAATAATAATAATAATTTTAAAGCATGTGTGTGCTAACGCTTTTCATTTTACCTACGATATCTCTTTTAAAGCTGTGTTTTCAAGCACATTTTGTTTTTTCCTTCATGTTATAAGATTTAAAAAGCCTTGCATTGATAAAAACAAATCCTGTGAAGGCGGCAGAAGAATGAATAGAAGGAAGCCGGCAGGCTATTTGAATACTGATGTGCCCCTCCAGTTTCTTCCATTTCCATTAATGACATGCTCATCAAGGGCAAACAATAGGACCGGGCTGCCTCCCATTTTTTCTGTGCCTGTCACAGTGCGTGTGTGTCTCAGTGTGTGTGTGTGTGTGCGCGCCATGCTGTCAGGCGGTGGCTGCGGTTAGAGACCTGCACACTAATGAGAAGTGCTCCCTGCCGTCAGTGCAGACAGGTGCTTCCGTGGCTGGGACATGCTCCATTCCCTTTCCCTAAACTGCTCTCTTTCTCCTTTTCCACAGCCCTGACAGACACCATGAAATGCACAAATTAACAGCCCCATCATGTCGTGTGGCTGCAGCTTGCGGAGAAAGCAGAAAATCAAGTTGTCACACTGGGTGCAATGATAAAGCCACAGGCCTATTCTCTCTGCGTGGCCTATAATAGCATGTGCCAGACATCTAGATGGATCACAGGCTTGAATATTAGCTTCAGATGCATTCTACCACAGTATTAATGGCCTGCCGTCTTTACGTGGGCGTCTTTGGATGCAAGGAAAGAAAAACAATTCCCCTTCCTTAAAAAACAAAATAGAACAACCTCATTAGAGATATTCGGATATCTGTAACTCAATTTTCTGCTTTCTGTCAGTTCCTAATTTACAATTAAAAGGGTAGCTGTTGTTTTTCAGCTTGTTTTTATTCAGCCTCGGATGACAATATGGAAAGCTGAGGTTTGAATTGTAGCCCTTTAGCACACAACAATTGCTGTAGATATACAGTACACAGCTGGGAGTGGGGACTGGCTTCCGAATCCAGTAGAAAACTGGACACAGAAATAGCCTTGATTTTAAATGTGCTCAATATAGAGGCATTTAGGTACAAACAAACCAGCTGATAATGAGTTCTACCATTTGTACTGATTTGTAGCTAGTGACAGAGCTAGCCAGATTCAGGTTATCTGTTGTAGTTTATGTACTACAAGAATACACACATAGTATTTTCTGTGTTCTGAGAGACTAAGAGATTTGGCTTGTAGTATAATCACTATAGATACTGTACTGATCATTAACAAGTCAAGCATTTTCAAATCAGCAGATCCCAGGTACAACGTAGCTTGAAAATGCCATTAATATAGTTTAACTTGGTGCTATACTGTTCTCCAGCACTGTCTTGGTACGCACCTCATCCCGTCACCCTCAGTGTCTTGTACCTCTGCAGTAGAATGGCATTGTCTCAAACGTTTAAGCAATAACAAGAGGGGGCATTGCGTGTATGAGGAGATGACAGTCTTCCTAAAGTCACGGTTTTATACCAGAGGGAGACAGCTGTCTCCATGTATACTCCATGCATCCTCAAATTATAGCCATTGGTCTTTCTTTTTGTAAGGTCCTGGATTAAAAACAAAGAAGCTTCCACTCTGTCTCTGAGACTTGTAGCAAATCAGCCACTGGGTTCAGTTACAGGATGCTGTTGGTATACTAGCAATGGGAGCCTTTGTGACGTTTGTTTATTGAATCTGCTCAGATCCTGTTACCCTGATTCTGCTCAAACCTGGATAAACAAATGCCATATTGAGCCAATAGCAACAGCAGCCTGTCACTGAGCCCAGTGATTGAGTCCTTTGAAGCTGAAGGCTCCTGACCGACTGATTGGTTAACCCGAGACCTTAAAAAGTCCAAAACACCTGTCATATAATAGTTATGACGTCAGGGTGCATCTAGAGTATGTGGGAGAAAACAGTCTCTCATGATGGTGATTTATACCATTACCAGACCTCTGACTCTTCTTGTAATCACAACAAGTATGACCAATAGCTAAAAGGAAACCCCCTGTGTGTGTTGGGTTACATACATAGGATAAGGAAGGCAAGGGGACTCGCAATACAGCATCTCGAAACGAAATCTGGAGACAATAAAAGAAAAAAGGCTATAGACAAATGGTGACAAAAAAATTATGAAGTTACATTACCTTTTATGCAGTACTTTGAAAAGATATTTTATGATTGGGTTTAATTTATGGTCTCAGTCATTCCCATGGATAATTTAAATAAAATTGAAACCAACTGTGTGGCGTAATGGTCATCATAAACCTTTGCTACAGCACTATCATTCTTCATTCTCTGCAGCATTTTAATCTCTGAGCTTGCCCAAGCCCACTTTCACCTTTTCTTTCTTTTACCATTATCAGTATTATCAGCACAAATCCCCTTCCTTGGAGGACAGCACTGGACCAGGCAGGCCACATTCACAGCAGCCCCTGAATCAAACTTCCTGACCACTGGACCAGGCAGGCCACATTCACAGCAGCCCCTGAATCAAACTTCCTGACCACTGGACCAGGCAGGCCACATTCACAGCAGCCCCTGAATCAAACTTCCTGACCACTGGACCAGGCAGGCCACATTCACAGCAGCCCCTGAATCAAACTTCCTGACCACTGGACCAGGCAGGCCACATTCACAGCAGCCCCTGAATCAAACTTCCTGACCACTGGACCAGGCAGGCCACATTCACAGCAGCCCCTGAATCAAACTTCCTGACCACTGGACCAGGCAGGCCACATTCACAGCAGCCCCAGAATCAAACTTCCTGACCACTGGACCAGGCAGGCCACATTCACAGCAGCCCCAGAACCAAACTTCCTGACCACTGGACCAGGCAGGCCACATTCACAGCAGCCCCTGAATCAAACTTCCTGACCACTGGACCAGGCAGGCCACATTCACAGCAGCCCCTGAATCAAACTTCCTGACCACTGGATAAGCTAGCACAAGTTTTAAAACCAGACTTGCTTTTTGTGCATATTAAAAGAAACTTATTTTCTATAAGGGGACTTTCAACGCTAACTTAAATTAAACTGAAGTTGGTTTACTACCTGAACTCGTCCGGAAATAGCAAATGCGGCAAAATATGCAAGAGGGACTCACACACACACACATGGATGACTGGGTTAAGAACATTAACACAGGACCATCTAGTGCTTTGTTGTTTGCTGCAGATAAACATATATTATCCTGCTGTTCAGCATTATTTGATATGATTGTTGGGTAAAAGGGTCTAATTTAGCAACACAAATGTGTATAAAAACCCAACCTATTATCAGGTTATCATGGATATCCAATAAGAGTCAACATAAAGATATGAGCAAGTCCTCATTAAATTCTTTGAATATTGGAATCTTACACATTAATAAAGAATCTTATTGAGTGACACAGTAATATAGCAGACATAGTAATGTTATAATTATAAACATCATCATGAACAAGCAATAATTACCCACTTTAGAATTAGAATTCAGCGGTGTGATGTCATCAATAAGCTCTGCCCAATTGGCAATCACGTAACCCAGTGGTGGGCATAGCTGGCTCCTCCAGTCCAGGTCTTTGTTCCAGCCATGTTCGCAAGTATTTAATGTAACCAGTTAAACATCCACCCACAGGTCCTAAAGCAGTCCATTATTTATTAAGCCCTATTAAACATGGACCGGATTTGCCCATCCCTGGCATTGGCTCTGATGGGTTGAGCTTTCACAGCAGAGTGCCTCTGAAGTGTTTAAGGGGCTATTAGGGGGATGCTAATTATTCAGATGTGTTACTTTATGCTAACAAAGCTAGAAAGACTACTGTTTTTTTTTTTACTAACTTGGTCTGGCAATTAAATCAGACTAGTTGGCAAGCATTAGAACAATATTAAATAATGTTATACAACTGGATTATTTAACAGCTTGAAAAACTAAAATAATAACATTACAAACTTTAAAACCCCATGTATCCATTTAAACATTTAGATGAAAAAGCCTTTAACATGTTGATTACAAGTGATTATTGGACAGTGAGGAGGGTCATAACCTCCTATACAGAATTTCAGATCAATACACTGAAGGAAAGGGAAGACATTCATCAGTAATAAAATAAGGTTTAAATATAAATATCTGATAACATGCTACTGTACAGTTTTAATTCTGATAACTCAGTCTCTATGGCAGTAGTAACATATTATAATCCATAAATTCAAACCCTGAATTTTAAAAGGTAAACTATTAGAAAAGGACCAACTGTAAAACATGTGTGGTGCTCTATACCCAAGAAGCTTAAAAACATAATATGTCATCTTGGGTCACAGCTCAAAGTGAAGGGCGCCGTAACACTGAAAATATGTTTATTTAGCAGATTTAGCAGATACCTTTATCCAAGGCGACTTACAGAGACTAGGGTGTGTGAACTATGCATCAGCTGCAGAGTCACTTACAAGTGCATCTCACCCGAAAGACAGAGCACAAGGAGGTTAAGTGACTTGCTCAGGGTCACACAATGAGTCAGTGGCTGAGGTGGGATTTGAATCGGGGACCTCCTGGTTACAAGCCCGTTTCTTTAACCACTGGACCACACAGCCTCCTATGAAGTGGTCATCTCAAATGGTTTTAGAGATACTAGCAGGGGATGCAGCTGCTGGCTCTTCTCAAATGGTTTTAGAGATACTAGCAGGGGATGCAGCTGCTGGCTCTTCTTCTCAAATGGTTTTAGAGATACTAGCAGGGGATGCAGCTGCTGGCTCTTCTCAAATGGTTTGAGATACCAGCAGGGGATGTAGCTGCCAGCTCTTCTTCTCAAATGGTTTTAGAGATACTAGCAGGGGATGTAGCTGCTGGCTCTTCTTCTCAAATGGTTTTATAGATACTAGCAGGGGATGCAGCTGCTGGCTCTTCTTCTCAAATGGTTTTAGAGATACTAGCAGGGGATGCAGCTGCTGGCTCTTCTTCTCAAATGGTTTTAGAGATACTAGCAGGGGATGCAGCTGCTGGCTCTTCTCAAATGGTTTTAGAGATACTAGCAGGGGATGCAGCTGCTGGCTCTTCTTCTCAAATGGTTTGAGATACTAGCAGGGGATGTAGCTGCTGGCTCTTCTTCTCAAATGGTTTTAGATATACTAGCAGGGGATGCAGCTGCTGGCTCTTCTCAAATGGTTTTATAGATACTAGCAAGGGATGTAGCTGCTGGCTCTTCTCAAATGGTTTTAGAGATACTAGCAGGGGATGTAGCTGCCGGTTCTCCTCACTGGGGTGCTTCATTACAGTATTACCAGTCGGTTCAAAACACCTTGAAGTTTTGGAAGAAAATCCCAATAACTGGCTTTAGTGATGATGCTGGCTCGCCCCAATTGCAATTGCATTTTGTTTACACTTGTAACACTGTTTGAAATGACTTCTAACAAGCTGCTTTCAGAATGCATGCCCACAGAAATTGTAGACTGCCTGCAAGACTAAAGAGTAATGTATTTAAAGGAAACACAGGTGTTACTATTTCTTTACCATCAAACATTCCCTTGCAAGCAGCCTGTTCGGCTTTCATTTAATAACACTAATAATGAACAAAACGTTTTTTTCTCGTGAGCCTTTCCAAGCACGGAGTGTGTGTTTTAAAATATATGTGGTGTGGAAAAATATTTTTTTCAGTACAATGTTACATGCAGGTTATATTTTTTTGCTGTTGCCAAAGTGGCTGTAAACCATCCTTCTTATATAAAATAGAAATCAAAGTAAAAGGAATGGTTTCCATGTAGCAGTTTGGTCTGAAAGTCTTGTCATCTTGTCCGAAGGAAAAGCAGACCCTTTCCCTGTCTACGCTGACAGCACTGCCGGAGACAGTGAGAGTGCTATTCTGTTTGATTTATAGAATACAGCCGTGACAAATGATGACTAAAATAAACTTTTACTGCACTCAACTGCACCTTTATTTATTCAATTTTGTCAAGTAGCGAAATCTTTTATCTGCAAGTTGTACAGCGAAGGGAAGCGAGCGATTATGGTGTGGTAATAGTAATCCAGCAATGGAGGCCGAGTCAGCTGCAAATGGATTGAGGTAAAATAACTAGCACACCATGATAAATGTGAACAGTGCTTTGCTGACAGATGATCTAACAGGTGTTCATAACAACTATATAAGAGGATTTATTTATTACCAGCCACAGCCACAGCACTGTGAATCAACCACAGCAGCTGTGTGCCGCTGTACTGAAGTCCCAGACGTGAGGACTGCACAGGAGCACACTAAACACAATTCTGTTCAGAATCTTAATTACCAAATGATTCCCGAGAAAGGTTACCAACAAGGAGGTGGAGGGAACAAACAACAATTAAAAACAAAATCTGTGCAAAGTATATTGATGGCAGCTAGGGGAAAGATTTTTTTTTTTTTAATGATAAAGAAAAAACATCGCTGCTGAAAATTCCAGAATCTGCTAAAATTAGACCAGCATGAATTGGAATTTGGAACACACACATTCACTGCTTTCCTGCTGGATACCCAGCTGGTATATAAACCCCAGCAAAGGTTTAAAAGACATAATATCAAGTGGGAGGGTCCCCGAGTGGCTCATGCCGCTGGGAGTGCAGGATGAGTCACACAGCTTGGACGGCACCGGTTCGCATCCGGGCTGCGCAAAGACGCCCAAATTTGCTGGGGACTCCGAAAGTGATGTCACATTGACTCCGACGCTCCCGCAGTGGGGGATGTGAAACCGGCAGGGATTGCTTCTCCTCATCGCGCAACAGCGACCCCTACTGGCCAGACACCGAGCACATTCAGAGTGGATAAAAAGCAGGGCTGATCTCTGTTCTCTGGGATTGGTAGCCTGCCCACCTCTGCTCTGGATTGCTCGGCGTAAAAAAAATTGTGGCTTTAAGCTTGTGAGATCGGAGGATGCTCACATGCCCTCAGAACGTCTGTGCTGTGTGGGGACTCGCTGCGGTGAGGAGAAAAAACATAATTGGACATTGCAAATTGGGGGAAAATAAATAAAAATAATAATTGGTCACCTAAGTTAAAAAAATTAAATAAATAAAAAATACATAATATCAATTGTAATCCCTTTTTAAACAGACAAAAAAACAGTGCTGGCCATTGCATGAAATTCCCAGAGATTAACGTAAGCAAACGCAATTTTCACCATAATCACCAAAACAGGCCTAATAAAATGTGCACACAGCAATCCCGTGTAATAACGGGGATGATGGGTTTCTTCTGGTGCCTTCATGTAGGGCAAGGCATGTCTGAGAAGGGTACTGTAACCTTAGATCAATAACAGACCTGAACACAAGTTGTGCCAAGTCCAATCATTAGTTGACCATTTCCATTGTTGAAGTGAAGTAATTAATAAAGAATGCAGTACTAGAGATCCTGTACTGGTGCCAATGACTAAACTGCCATTGAAGTAGATCTATCTAATGATGACTCATCCAGTAAATTGCATTGGCAAGTTGCTTGACATTGGAAACTGGAGTTGGGTGGAAAAACAGGGGTTAATGTTATTTATATATATATATATATATATATATATATATATATATATATATATATATATATATATATATATATATATATAAAACAATAAGTGACAATACAACGCAAACACTACAGCACAAACCCATGCTTGTTCCTCCTAATCTGTGCTGTTAAAATGTATGCTAATAATTGTTTTAACTTGCTTGTTCACATGACTAAAAAGGCTAGAATCGTAGTTGTTTATTCTGAGTATGCTTTTATTAATTATTTAACAAAAAGACATTTAAAAAGGCACAGATTCATACACAATGGTGGCAGATAGGACCACAGTCAGGAAGTATTAGTGCAAAAGTAAATCCATATTAATGCGATGCTTACACCAGCATGGTAGTGTTTTAAACATGTGGTTATTTTAAACATGTGGTTATTTTGCTCTTATCTGCACCCTATTTTACTGCATTTAATCCTGTACTTCAGAATACTGTAATCTGCCAAGTGTTTAACCTGTAGTACTTTGTATTTAATCATATCCTGATGTAACTATCACTATTTAATCATATCCTGATGTAACTATCAGTATTATCTGCTGTATTATTGAATTGTGGTTTGTCACACTTGTACTTTGCTTGAACAAAAGTTATTGTATTTCTTGCTCTTATTGTATTACTTGTATTGTAACACTTGAAATGTATTTGCTTACGATTGTAAGTCGCCCTGGATAAGGGCGTCTGCTAAGAAATAAATAATAATAATAATAATAATAATGTGGTGCATGGTTTCCCAATAGACCACAGTTGAAATGCATGCAGGAATGAACCAGAAGTGTCAGAGTCTTGATAAATAGGCCCACAATAAGATCTTCCCTTCTGACCCATGGAATTCTGAATACACAGTGCATTCAAATGGAGGTCTAGGGTATCTGTAGTTGTGTGCTCATAATATACATGCTTACCGGCTCGTAACAATGCTGAAGAATTCTGTTGACCGGATGAGTAATTGATTGCCAGTGGATTCATGCAGATCACTAACATTTCATTTACTGCACCATTCTTGGGAGATTCAGCAGCACACAACCAGCATAGCACACTTCTGATGTCAACTGGAAAACGTGAGACACTTGATTTTGATGGTGTTAAAGAGATACAGATATAGATACATAGATGCAGATATATTTTCGCATAGTAGCCGATAAATACATCACATACCCACTTACATTTCATAGCCTGAATTGTTTTAAGATTTCGCAAAAGTGGACAGTTTGACTTCAACTTCAAAAACTGAACAATGTCTTAAGGAATTGACAGCTGAAAAACAGCTATTGCGTGGTAGGAAATATTCACTGCGCCACCTTCATCATGTTTTTTCTTTTTTTTTTAACTCTCGGAATCAAATTAACTAATTGAACAATCTGGATTTTAATTTTTGATCATCTGTCCATGCATTTACCTATATTGTGAGGAATCCTGGTGCACTTTATAATCAAACCGTTAGGACTGATTTACCTACAGATCAAACCAACCTGGTCAGGAAGAGCTCATTTATTTCAGCAATGGGACTGCGCTGCTGCTTCTGCTGGACTTATTGGTAATTCCTCTGCACTACTGAATAGTATATCAATTCTTTGTGCATAGCACTCTAAAGTATTAACTGCTACTAGAATTGGGGAATTGAATTCAAAATCATTTTAAATTACAACATACAAAATGTATCAGCATTCTTTAAAAAAAAAAAACATTTTTAAAGGGTGAACGAATAAAAACAAAATGATTGTTCTAAACCGTACATATCTTCTCAGCCTACCGGGTTCCAAAGGCCCCGATCCCAAAGGTGGATGCCCTTCAAATGCTAACAGGACTTTAGAATCTTTATACTCACTTTTAACAGCGACAAAAAGCAAAAGACTGTGTTCCAAATATAACCTATAAACACATTTTTAAAAATGCATTAATACACAAAAACATTGGTTTGTTTTTTGATAGCTGTGTGGTCCAGTGGTTAAAGAAATGGGCTTGTAACCAGGAGGTCCCCGGTTCAAATCCCACCTCAGCCACTGACTCATTGTGTGACCCTGAGCAAGTCACTTAACCTCCTTGTGCTCTGTCTTTCGGGTGAGACATAGTTGTAAGTGACTCTGCAGCTGATGCATAGTTCACACACCCTAGTCTCTGTAAGTCGCCTTGGATAAAGGCGTCTGCTAAATAAACAAATAAATAAAATAATAGCATGAATATGCTCTACAGCGGTCATCACCTGTGGATAACTGACCTTGTCTTCTGTTAAGTGCCATGGCTTTTGGCTCAGGACACTTAACTGCCAATTATCTAGCTGGTATTGACCACTGTGTCGGACATCATTAATGCTTCAACACTGCATGGGTTGTGGATGAAATGTGGGTGGTTAACTGGTAACAAGTAGACAGTGGCAACGTAGGGGTTCAATTAGGGACATCACATTTAAACCTGCAGACCCTTTGGACCCTTCAGTCTTTCTACTGAACATTTCAACAAAAAAAAACAGAAGAGTTACGTTTACTACAGTTAGTGTAGAGTAGATATAAGTTTAGTGAGCATCATCGACTGTAGGGAAGCGAAGAGCAGCACTTGTATTCTTCAACCATGATGCTCTTATAACAAGACACTTAACCAACATGAAGATTTCAGGAAACCAAAAGCACCCATTTCTACCTCCTTCTTGAACAGGAGTTTAAATACATAAAAAAAAAATAATAACAGCAGTATTTTCAGCCACATTTGTTTTATTTTCCAGTTTTAATATTTTGACTCATTTAACATGATGTACGCACATTGTGTACTGACCAGGAAATACTGGCACCCTTTTTTTGTGGTAATTTTAAGACACAAGTAACAAAACAGCAGATTTGTTCAGATTTGAAGGCACTTGTACAGTATTGCTTGGTAACACTGAGATGGAGGAGTTAGTCTGTTCACTAACACAAGTACTACTGTATGTTCTGAAGAAAGTAAGGAAAACTATGACACAAACTCTACCAAAACAGCTAATGACAACTTAACCAACAAACTATCTTATCTGTAATAAATGTGTACTGCATTTGTCTCTGTGTGTGTATTCATTCTATTGAGGGGAATCCTTTGGTATAAAATAGTTTTATAAGTCTTGTATATTATTTTCCTGATGATATCTTGGCTGGCCTGCGTTTTTTGTTTTTCTGGAGTAATAATTTTCAACTAGTAAACCTCTAATACACAGTGTGGCATGTGAGAGATACAGAGAGAGTTGCTGTGAAGTACAGTACTCTAAAGGTCTAATCAAAATCATACTTTTTTTTTTTCCCCCAATGTGAATGTGAAACACAATAAAGAAACAGGCACAATGACATCAGACCTTATGAGAATAAGAAACACCAAGAATTTAAATGAATGATAGCAAGGTATACACAGCTGCACTGAGCAAGTGGATGCATGGGGGGGGGGCTTGTAGAGTAATCGATTTTTTATTTATTTTTTATTCCCCCCCAGCACCAGATGGAGCAGCTAATATTCTAAATGAAAGGCACTTTGCTGTGTGCCAGATTGTGAAGTCCAGATGCAGGCGCGTTACCCCTGGGTCAGGACAGCCTTGAGCTCCCGCTGCAGCATCGAGCCAATCACAGTCTTTTCAGTGTTGATGAGGAGCTGAGCTGTGGAGGCTTCCTTCAGCTCCACTGTAACCAGCACCAGGTCCGCAGCTTTCACAGTCTTCGCAGCGAACCTGGAAACAGAGCGTGCTTTAGATCAACAGTCGCAGTGCTAGGAAACACACAGCTTGCCATGTCCGTCCATCCCCTCCCATCTATTGTGGATTGTGAACCATTGTAACTGTAATTATACATTGCAATCTGCATACAAAAGCTTCAGCCAAGAGCTCCTGCTGTAATATCGGCCTACCTTCCCTTTACACCGCTGGGTTAAAGCCAACAACACAACAAACGACACATATAAGACACTGAAAAAACCTCTTCGTTTACAAAACGCAACATTTTCAATAGCTGAAGTGGTCTTCTTTCATTGGTCTTTATTGGAACATTTTATTAAATATTAAAGAACATGGGTTACGGTCATGCTTTCCTTATGATATCTTAATGCCTTTTGGTATCATACAGTCATTAGTCCATTTCACTGCAGGCAGGATTCTGGGATTCTTTGTGTCGATGTAGGGTATATTTTTCAGTGTATTTAAAAATTTTTTTTTTTTTTGTTCCATCCCATGACACCTTTTATCAGGAATAAAAAAAAAGAGTTGCAGTTTTCATTTTTATTACAAATGTGCTCCATATAAATGATGTAAAAATTCTAAAGTAGCCACCTGATCCTGTATGACAGTTGCGAGGTTATTTTGGGAAAAATGTAAATCGATAAAAAAAAATGTACAAAATGCTTCATTAAGGGGTATTATGTATATATATATTTGTATTTAAGTAAGTTGCATGTATCAGCAATATTCAATTTAAATGCATTATATATATATATGTGTCCTACACTGATCTCCATACAATGAATAGCATTAATAAGCAATGTATCCAAAATGAGCTGCTCTAAAGCCAGTATAAAATAAATACAAAACAAAAAAGGAGAAGGAAACAAACAGTACTTGTTTAAAACAAGTTACTTCATTCCTAATCCCCTTTGCCACACACACAGAGCCCCCAAAACAACCAAATTCCCAAACACACTCAATCCTCTAATTACATGGTATTAAGATTAAAAAAACGTCTCTTTAGCATTGCAATTGACTGAAAAGCCATTTGGAACACAATGAACTTTTGTCAATCCTGTTAATTTTTTCTGCATCTAAAAGCAGGACCCCAGAGGGAAGACGGGTGTGTGTGTATGAGTGAGAGAGAGAGAGTGTGTGTGTGTGTGTGTGTGTGTGTGTGTGTGCTCCCAGCTCCCACCCCCATCCCCTATCCCCTTCATTTCTCACAGAGGCGGGGGGGGGGGGGGGGGGGGGATTCTCACAGTTTTGTTACTCAGTTGTCGCACATGGCCCATTGAAAACACTAACAAGTATAGCGCGGGTCCCTGCCTCCAGCGACCCCCTCTTTGCAGAGCCGTTCCTCCTCCCTCTCTTCTGAATGCCACGCGTCTGAATCGGAGCCATCTGCCTCAATTTGCACAACATCTTTGGCCACAATGGGCCCCAGTTAGCCCTGACAAAAGCTCACAATAGCCCATCTTAAAACACTGCTGGGCTGTCAGCACGCTGTCGACTATTCAAGAGCAGACCAACTGGTCAGTGTCTCATGTCTAACAATTAGCACCGATCATGCACAGCGCCTCCCGGGGGCCCCTCGGGGACCTGCTTAATTACCATCAACATAAAAGAGGGAGTTTATCACAAGATACTCCAAAAACTTCACTTCAGACTTAATTAAAATATTAGCCACTTAAGCAGGAAACAGCTTCTCTTGAAATGAGGAGTAATTTCTTTTTTTTTCTTCTTCTTTTAATTACATCAACATCTTCTATCGTGTTACTCAAAGGTACATGAAGGCACTTGTTTGGATCATTTTGTGTCCAGAGCTCGAACAATTAATATGCACGGAAGGTCATTAATAAAATAATTGTGTTAAAATATAACAACATAAAATGTTTTTAGTGTCAGCTAAATGAAAGTGTTTAGAGCGTGTCAGTGTCGCTCTACTTGAATTAACACAGGTTCAGTTTAAAAATCACATTAGGGTTCTGTTGCTTCTTTAATTGTAAGTACAATTTATTAACGAAACGCAGATTGGGGAAATCCCGATACAGCATTTATTCAATGTATGAAAATGTACTTTTTAACTTACAACCAATTAGCTAAATTGTTAAAGGAACAAAATAAATTGTTTGATCAAATGCTTCTATAAAACCACTAGAGATTATACAGAGCACAATTCATACCAAGCTAATTAAACATGCAAACTTTAACATTCACACTGTATTGTACCCAAGGGAAGTGAAGTAGTGTTGTCTTCCTACAAAACTGTTTTTGTAACAATTTCTAAGATCAAAATCTCATTCATCATAGAACAATACCATTAACTTCACACACAAACTGTTTTAGGGTAATATTATAAAAAGAAAATAACCTTTTAAACAAATACATGTGTACAAAATGTTTTAAAAAATAATATAGATTTATAAGTACAATTATCATAACAAAGACAATTTTATTAATCCTCAGATTTGTTAACTGGCAAGACTCAATCTGCTTGAACAATATGTTCAAAATGTATTTAAATAATTAAGATACAAGAAAGTATTTATTACACACAGACAAACCAAAATATTCTATGTGAACTTTTGTTTAACATATTCTGCAGGTTGATTTTTTTTTTTTTAATTAATCAACGTATTATAGGCCGTGACAAACCATAATTTATATGGGTTAGCACAGGCAGTTATATTAACCCTTCAACTCTTATCTACACCACTTAACTCAGCAGGTAGCAACCCAAAGGGACACATTATGCCCATCTACAAATCAACACACAATGGCAATGCCTGGCGGCTCTACACAGCAGCCACCAGAATAGCTTGATAGCCCCCGGTCATCATGAGCCTGGAAGAAACGGACTTGTGTTACAGGATCACACAGAAAACCCTGCATGATTTGGAGATTATATATATTAGATATTATCTATCTATCTATCTATCTATCTATCTATCTATCTATCTATCTATAATGCAAATATGCATTGTTGTCTTTGCTACACAGATGTATGAGGTTTGTTTAGAGAGAATCAAATGTCTGCATTTGTATTAAATTAGTTTATTATTGATCTTGAACATTTATTTGCATGGATTTCTATATATAATTCAGGACATGGAAAGAACAGCAGCTCTCAACAAGATCAAACAATGCTCACACAAATTAAATACTGTAGAAGAAAATGGAAAGAGGTGAATCAATGAAGCGAAGAGCCACCAAACTGATAACACTAACCAGCTATTTATATGATTGTATTTCTGGTTACTAGCACATGCACAGTATATGCAAAGCCCATCTTCATCCTTTTCACCTCAATGGATTCTCACCCTCATTTTGCCAGGATTGTTAATAGATTCATTTCCTTAACCCATTATTTATCTTACACTTACAGCAGCCCACGGCTGTTATTTTACACAACAAAACATGACCTTGGTAGTCTAGTACCGTATCCATGTCACATTTGTACTGTGATGCAGCCATGATTCATAGCCTTGGGGCTTGTTTTTTGGCTCTTTGCTGTTTGAAACGGGTGGGCATTAGAGAATGACTCAATAGGCAGCTTCAAACCAGTCATTTTTCACATTGTATCACAATAATACTCAAGTGCACTTTTTACACCTAACCTGCTCTCCCATTTTTTCCCCGTTAATTCACACAGCACAAAACTCATTGGTGAGAGACGGTATATGCACACTCAGCAACAGGGCAGCAGTGTGGAGTAGTGGTTAGGGCTCTGGACTCTTGACCGGAGGGCCGAGGGTTCAATCCCAGGTGGGGGACATTGCTGCTGTACCCTTGAGCAAGGTACTTTACCTAGACTGCTCCAGTAAAAACCCAACTGTATAAATGGGTAATTGTATGTAAAATATAATGTGATATCTGTATAATGTGATATCTTGTAACAATTGTAAGCCGCTCTGGATAAGGACGCCTGCTAATAAATAAATAAATAAATAAATAAATAAATAAATAAATAAATAAATCTCCAAACAGTAACTATGTTGTGCAGATGCTGGCACTATTCTGTGTTCTAAGTCATTAATACAAAAAAAAAAAATAATAATTAGGAAAAATAGGTATTTGCATTTATTTATCAATATACTTCAATGGAAAGATTCCACGCATTCTAAATACGGTTGAGCTAGAGGGATATAATCCCTGATATACACCCTTAGAATCTTTGTAAACGCATTACAAAAACAAATCAAACAAGATCACTCCATCAGCTAGTAACAAAATGTCGTTTAAAGTAAATTTCAACCTTTTTAATAAGATGTCAAAGGAATGGCTAAATCAAAACATGCTGGAAAATACAAGCACCTCTGAGATGTCTACAGTCGCTGTAAGTACAGAGAGAAGTACTGTCGGGCAAACTGAAAAACCTACCATCACTACTACACAAATCATTCAGTTAGGTCCACAACAATCCAGTTATTGTCCAACTCTGGTTTGCAAAGCACGGAAATAATGTCTGTGACTGGTCATCGATGTGAAAGTGGCCTTACAAATTACTGGACCGTCAACGCAGAGCAACGCAAAACCTGGTCACACACTCTGTCGGCAGCAGGAAACGTTCATTCCCATCTTCATCAAGCTCTTCCGAAGTGCACACTGCTTCTGCTCTCCAATCAAAAGGCAACTTTCCCGGAAGCATTTTTAATAACTGCTCGATATCTGGAAATATTAAAATCAATTACCAAGGAAAACACTAATTATTATTATTACAATTGCACAATCTCTTTTTCCAAACTTTGTCCTCAGTTTATTTTCACGGAAGCATTTTTAATAACTGCGCACTAATAATAATAATAATAATAATAATAATAATAATAATAATAATAATAATAATAATAATTACATCTTTTTTCACAATATTTTGTTCTCTGTTTATTCAAATAAAAGGATACAGTTTTAAAAACGCTGTTTTGTACACTCATTTTATAGAGAAGATTGGGTCTTATTGCTTACGTAATGAAAAGTATTCAACTTATAAAAGTGCTGAGGTGGAAACCCTAAAGCTGGATGAACCAGGTTCATGCTGTAGTACATCAGCATGCATATTATTATTATTATTATTATTATTATTATTATTATTATTATTATTATTTATTTCTTAGCAGACGCCCTTATCCAGGGCGACTCACAGTCGTCAACTGTAACGCATATATTATAACAAATATTTTTTGACATGTATTCGGATACAAAAATCAGATGTTCGTATTCACTAAATTACAAAAATACCTTGCACTTATTTACCGCCTCACCAGAATTTGCGCGACAGTTTCAAAAATGGCAAATGAAAAAGAGCTCAGTGTGATATGCGAGACTAATATATATAAAAAAACACACAGAATCAGCACAGCAGCTCTTGAACCTTAAAAGTTTTAGACAGCAAAAAGTAAACAAACCAGATTATGTGCATGCAAGCATAGTGATCTCTATGGAAAGCCATCTGGGTCAAAAAAGTGTGCTGCTTTAGGCGAGTCAGAATCTCACGGGACAGAAAAAAGGCAAGCAAGTCATTCTGAAATGCCTCGCTTAAACAGTCCCCAACTTACTGGAAATGTTGTGTAGTGATTTTTATAGAGATTGTACATACTACAAATATTTTGGTGCGACTTTGTCATATGGAATGTAATAAACAAGAACCAAAACGTTAAGTTTTTTTTTCCCCCTTCATTTCACAACGCCATTTTCACATTTGTTTTATTTGAAGTGTTTCATTGTTAAATTTCAGTTTTCATTTGTTTGTTCAGCTACAAAAAGGCACAAGTAAACTTCATGTTATTACTTTATGAAAACGTGTCGATCGCCACTGTTTACTGTGAAGAAACAGCAATGGCAAGGAATGAAAAAATAAAATAAATAAATAAAATGGGTGTCAATTTTATGTACTATTTATTTCGGGAATAAACAAAACAATGTTTAACATCCTTTGTTTTGTATTTAATTCACTGGGGTGAAGTAAGACCTACACAACGTATTCTTTACTCCTGGGATATTTTTTTCACTTTAACGTGTTATGTCTTGCTGTTCAATAAAAGGCACACGCACAGGGGCCATGCAACCCTGCTATGCTGTCTCTGCCTGCGTTCTGAGCAATATAATGGCTTATTACTTTTAGAAAACGAATGAATATCCAAACAAATACTTAAATTATGAGCGAATATCCGAACATGAAAATCCCATGCTTGTCCCAGCACTATATTATATACATATATATATATATATATACACACACACACACACACACATACATATATATATATATATATTATATATGAAGCTGACGAAGTAGAATAACAAGCTGATACAGTTAACTAAGGTTGCCAACTTTAATGCTTCCTTTCAGTTATAATTTAATTTCATTAAAGGATCACATTGCCTAAGTTGACTGATACAAACCGGCTCAATACGTTTTAAAGTAAATCTAAAGAATATACACTTGAGTGTTTCACTGTAAGAATTCATGTTTGTTTAGTGTCATGGGTTTACAGTTTTGTTAATGGATGCTGCTTTTATGTGAATCTTATGAAGAATAAAGTAAGTTTTACCATGCTGATTTTGTTTTCTACAGATATATAGATATATAGATTATATATATATATATATATATATATATATATATATATATATATATATATATATATATATATATATATATATAGTAAATATGGACTGGAGAGGAGCGCTACAGTAGAAAATGATTGACCCGAGGGAAGACTATTGTTCCCGACAGGGGGCTATAATGCCCGCGAGTCTTTCCGAGGGGCATTTCATTTTCTACTATGGCTGAGTCTGCAACACATATTTAAAATATGAATCAGTCAAGAAAATAAGTGAGGCGTTTGGATAGTAAATACGACTATATAGCACTCTGCCTGTAATGCACTTTAACTTGCACTTATCTGCTCCCTATTTTACTGTAGTTAATCCTGCACTTAACCCAATCTGTAGTATCTTGTATTTCACCTGCACTCGTATCTAACCCTGATGTAACTATCAGCACTGTTATCTGCTCTTGAACTGCCCCGACATCAAATCGTACTGTGTTTTGTATTTGCTCTTATTAGTACTGAAGTCACTGTATTTTGTATCTTGCTCTTAATTGTAATGTAATTCTTGATATGTATATTTTGTATACAACTGTAAGTCGCCCTGGGTAAGAGCGTCTGCTAAGAAATAAATAAATAAATAAATAAATAAATAAATAAATAATAATAATATATTTTTTTGTTTTTTTATTTAACGTAACAAACTGGTCCAGCAGACCCTAGGATTCCCAGTTCGGCAGTCATTCGTATCAAACTGGTCCAGCAGTCATTCGGTCCAATTGGACATTCTGCTTAAGGTTAGAATGTAAGATTTTTTTTCTTTAACATAAGTTTAGTTTCAGTCAACCACATGAAACCTGGTACAGAAAACTGCCACATTAAAAAAGTCTACATACGCTTCAATTATTATTATTATTATTTTGAATTACTGTAGTTCATAAAGGAGTGATACGTTCCTTTTGTGACAAGCGTCCTTTCCTTCAGATCAGAATACTTTTGCTTCTATCAGAGAGTTTGGAGATCATTTGTGTAATAAATAAATACATAAATAAAAAAAGTCCCTTCTGTGTTTTGTTTCTGCCCATAAAGATGAGGTTTTCAAAATGTCAATATTGGAATAAATTGAAAAAAATGAACAAACACAGAATTTTTAATGTAAAGTAATCCAATTTAATCATTGGCATGTGAGAGTTGAATTTATTTTAATCTTTCAGGTAAGGCAGATGGCATATTAGATTAACTAGCATTTGGTCTACTAATTCTGAAAGGCCTATTATCCAACCAAAGCGTTAGTATGCATCTATATAGGTACTATAGAACACCGATTTCAAAAGAGGAAGATCAAATTAATCATTAGTTAAGAAAAACTAAAACCAAACTTGCACTCTGTAGCAATTCACTTATGAAAACACATTACAACTAGCTAGATTACAGGTGGAATTACCCCTAAAGGAACTTAGTAACTTAGTCTAAGGACTTGGTATTGCCTCTGGCCATCCTTTAATTCAGCTAATCCTAGTTTGATCCTTTTACTTTGTGTTTTAACGGGTACCAGCAGTCGTGACAAAGGCCCACTCAGGCTAACACTCTTTTGACATGAAACCTTCAATTACTGTCAGCTGAAGCACATACAATCCTATTAGCAAGAAAGACGATCGGAGGATGCAGCTCCCTGCCCTAGCTGTACAGAAATAATTAGCCTAAAGTTGACAAATGTGTAATGAGGCCACACAGAGAATGCACATAGGATAGCGCTGCTGGAAAGGAGAGCAGGCTTCACACAAACAGACACTCACTAGCACAGGTTTGTCACAGATGGGCAACTGTGCAGGTAACAACCAATTTACTTTGAAAGAGAAGAGTAATTTAATGGCAGATGTGTCACTTGTTAAAGCAAATGTTACCTAAATATAACAGAATAACATTAGGCAAATAACTATTCATGTATTTTAATGCACTTAACCAGGAAAGCTTATTGAGGATTTGAAATATCTTTCCAAGGCAGTAAGTCCAAGCAGAAGAACATTATAAACTCATATATTAAATGTGCTACACACTTGTTCTGGTATGCAACAAAAAACAAGTTAGTCAAGCGTGTGCAGGTTTCATCAGAGAGATAAAGCACTTGAAAATCTCCAAAACTTAAAAAGAAGACCCTCCAGATTTTAGAAGGCTTGCATGCAAGAAGAATAACCATAACTGAACCTTGCCTTGTAATATTTCATAATTCTTACAACAACAAAAAAAGCTTGAATAGGAAGATCAAAGCAAGCTGTCAAGGGGTTACGTGAGGGCAATCCGTGTAAATCTGGAATCAGGACCAACTGCTTTATAAATGCACAAAAAAACAAACAACAAAAAAACAAATAGAAAATAAATTCACTTTTAGATTATATCATTTTAGGGTTTGTTTTAGATTAAGAACTGTCAGAACAAATGTACATTGTATTCCTGTTCTGATTTATTACCACTTTCTTTTAACCAATCATTTTTTAAGGCTCAATTTAGGTCATGGCAAATAGCAAAAGCAGTGCTGCCTCCTAGTGGCCACATTGTAGATGTTTCTGCCTTTCCTCAACAACAAGCTCTAGTAATTTCTAATTAGCTACAGAATAGGGTACTGAGCTGCAGAATCCTCCATTACAATCACCTTAACCCATTAAAGACAAGCACATGTAGAACACACGCTGTTCAAAGCCTATTGGAGTATATCATACACCAAGGGTTTAGAGAATATTTTAATATAGAAATTTATTTATGACGTACATTAAGGTTCACTACAATTTCACCTACAATTTTTTTTTTTTTTTAAAAGAGATGCAGCAAAATGTTTAAACAATGAAAAATGTTAAAAGTGTGTACCATCCTACCGTTTTAGCATAGCACTGTGTTTTCTTTCCACTGGGCTACAATAACAGTTGATCGGGGGTTTTGGCACAGTTTTTACATTTTATAGCCGTGTATGCAAAAACTAAGCAGACTATGAAAGTAACAATCCCTACGTTACTGTTAATTAGCAGTTAATAGATGCTGAGTTGAATAATCTGAGCCTGTTTTAAGCACCATTGTAGAATAATAGATATTTTGTATTAGTATATACTGTGTGCAATTAAAACATGCCCTACTAATGCCAGGCTTCCTCAGCATGAACGCTGGCACCGGACATTCTAAAGGTGTTGTCTCAAAAAAAATTTAAAAATAAAAAAAAAGGGATTAACAAAAACATTAACCATTTTCTATTACAAAAATGACTGAACCTTAGCTCAAATGTTTCATTTGTGTACTGTAGTCTGGTTAACGGGGGCACTGCTCTTGCAAATTACCACAAGTCATAAGCCATAGACGTAACAGCAAGTGGATAGTTCTTCAGGAGATAGCAAGGAGGACCACACTTCATGTTACATACTGTTACCATATACTGTAACATGCTTTGCAAATGTCTCTGCAAATCCAAATCATTCAAGAGAATCATGAGATACATGTTGCAAACAAAAGTACTGGCACAATACAATATCCAAACATACTGTGAGACATTTTTGGGGAAAATTTCTATAAGTCTCATTGGACAAGATAATTTTGTTGAAGAATGCTTCATATTCCCCTGTTCATATTTGTTGGCAAGTTTTAGACAGTTTGTTTTAAGTGGTTTGCAGCGAGGTCTGCGTGTATACCGCTCTTCTGTATACAGCTCTTCTGTGTTCAGGTGCCTCTGTACAGTTCTTTCATGAACTATTGTGCCTGATGCTTCTAAATCTTTTTTGAAGGTCTTGGTTGTTAATCCTGGATTGTTTTTAGCTGTACCCATAATTTTCTTTGGACGTCCACTTTTTTCAAACATTTCAGTTAAATTTGTTCTGTGGTACATCTTGATTACTGCTGATTGTGGATTTTGGTGTTCCATATTTATTTGATACTGCTCTGTAGTCATTTCCTTTGTCATAGTTTGCTTTTTTCAAACATGAATCCAACCCCTTTGTCTTGACCATCATCTGCTGTGTTGCCAAAATGTTCTTCAACAGATGTTGGAAATAATTACCTATTTTTTCTGGCTATTGACAGCTTAATTTCTGTGCAATGGTTTTCAATCAGTGAATTGTTAATTAGTTCTATTACATTTTTACAGACTTTTAATGTAAAGGTGCAATAGTTGCCATTAACAAATATTTGAAATTGTTTAAGGGCTTTTGTTTTTTGTTTGTTTGTTTAACTACCAGAAATTGTGTACACATCATATTAATGTATTAATTAGCTGCTAATGTTCACTAAATTACTGTATTTAACATGTTTTCATGAATTATCTTATATTAAAGTGTTGGGTGCCAATAGTTTTGTCTATGACTGTATAACCCTCAATAGCTCAGCCAATCAGATGTCAGAAGGATGAAACAATGTGTCTGTAGTCCTGGACCACCCCTGCTACTAATGCAATTTAAATGTAATTTTAAAATTTTTATTATTATTATTATTATTATTATTATTATTATTATTATTATTATTAAAGCTTCTTTATATATCGGTCAGTAAGGAGACCAGGGGTTTGGAATAAACAGCATTCCGGTACTTTAAGATGTAGGACTACACCACTGTATGTAAGGTTGGTGGTACCGCCAGCATATTTTACTTCAGCCTTGCAGAAACAACATACTGCAATGTTTGATGCTATACTGCCATGCTGCTTAGATTTTTTTTATTAGGAAATTATTCCACACACATGACTTTGCTTTGCAGAATTTAAGCAGCTCAAAATCTCTGTGTGCTTCTGTCATATTTTCTTTTGTGTTTGCATTACGAGTTCTCGCGGGAAGTGATTCTCACAAGACAATAGCCAACATTTTCCAAAAATACCGGTATTGTTGTTCAAATACCGGTTATTGTATTGCCTGATGAATATCACAACATACCGGTATAGCAGTATTATCGCGCACCCCTACTCTTTGATATGCACATTTTAAATCCTCAATATTTCTCATAAGCACAGTGACAAATCAACTGGGGGTAGAATGTTTCCATTAATCCCTTGTTTACTAG
This sequence comes from Acipenser ruthenus, assembly GCF_902713425.1. Lineage (NCBI taxonomy): Eukaryota > Metazoa > Chordata > Actinopteri > Acipenseriformes > Acipenseridae > Acipenser > Acipenser ruthenus. The sequence continues at coordinate 9,037,146 of NC_081189.1, forward strand.
GATAGATGCTTTTCAAAATCAGTAAATATGGACTGGAGAAGAGGCGAATAGTGGGAAACTATGGCCCCCGAGGGAAGAACTACAAATAACAACAGGGGACTATAATGCTCAAAGCCGCAGGCTTTAGTTTCCCACTATAAGCCAAGGTCTGCAGTTCATAATTGTTTTACTAATCAGTCATGAATTAAATGTTTTTTAAGTCCATTCTGTGTAGTTATTGAAGTTTTTTTGGTATAGAACTGTCCGTCTGACTTTCTCACTACCGCACTGAATTCTCGGAGGAGTCAGTTGAGTTTTGGAAGACTTTGAAATGATCTATATCGAAATACGCACACGATATCAATACACAACTTTCATATCAACTACGTCAACTATAAAAATGCATACATGCAGACAAAGGACCCAGGTTTCTAAACATAACAATCATTTGTGCATGCCTACTGTGGCAACAAGCAAACAAACACACAGAAGTGCTGATTGCTACAGAATCTTAATTGAATCCATTTTCATTGTCAGATATAAATGAGCGTTCCCTTTCAAACATTTCCAGATGCATTTTAATTGGATCTAAAACATGTTTTGCATGTGGATGTTTTACAGGAGCCAAACAAACAAACAAAATGTAAAATTCAAATTGTAGTGCTCTATAAAATAATTGTTTCTTACTAATTTACCAATAAAAGAAAATGCATATGTGATGATTATAAAACATATTTACCTTAACCACTGATCTGGTTCATTTCATTTAATGCCATCACGTGTCAAAAGCTTCACTCGCACAGCACACAGTGGCAAACTAAGGTAATACTTAACATAAGTACAAAGGCTTGGTTTTGCAGAACCAAACCAAGTCAGTGAAAACAGTTGTGCCAGACTAATAGCACGCATGCAGACACCTGAATCGAATTACTGATTATAATCGAGTTAGAGCACTTTTTAAACACTGAACCACAACACTTACACAGTGGGGGTTACATGCATTAAGCAAACCGATTAGGACCAATACTGTGAATTTGCAATAAGAATGTTAAACTGAATTCACATTAGGGCTCAACAGAATAGCAAGAGTGCATTTTGGTTAGACTGACAACTGTTCGCCTTTACACTTGGGAAGCAAGATTCACGCAATTAAAGTAATCTAAACCCCCTAATAGTTGTTTCGATATATAATGAACTACTTTGGGAGTAAATGAACAAAAAACAACAATCCCAAAGTATAGCAAGTATAGCACAGTGAAAGTACTGCAAACCAATATTCTGCATTGTGCATGCCTGTTCATTACTTCTGGCAGTATATACAAATCAGGTTTGCAGTGTTTGTACCCATGCGCATATCAAATGGAATTTAAAATACAGTAGTGGGCATGTAAGCAAATAGCTCCCTATTGTGAAGGCAACAAAAATACGTTTATTGCTTAATAACTATTGAGAAGCGAATGCTGCATTTCAACTTGGGGAGTAAAAAAGTGTATTGTGTTTAAAAACTATTAAAATAGGTCTAAAATTGTGTGAAAAGACAATCTAAAATCTGCAAATAAATAAATAAATACGTCCATGGCAATATTTTATCATCCTCAATACACACAAACATTCCAGGAAACACGCAGGGCCCTCTGCATATGCTGGGACACGCTGGAGATTGATGACTTGGGACAATTTGTGCTACTGGTTATTCAAGATGAAATATGATGTTTTGCACTCTGGTCCCTCCCCTTCTCTGCTATTGCTTCCCATTGATTTGCACGTACTTTCTATGTGCCCTTCCTTTAGCTATTACATTTTTCCAAGGTTGTTTCATATGCATTTGTACTTCATAATCAAATCATGGGATTACTGTCATTCTAAAGTGGTCCGAGGTGCCCATTCTGTGTTGTAGATGAAATATTTCACAACACAGCATGCAGTGCAAACACAATGTACTGTCCTCCGTTTAAGTGGTAAATACCACTCACTTTTTTATGTAAGTGGAAAAAAAAAATAAACTTGATTCAAAATTGGTAAGAAATGACTGTGATCCCTTGACTTAAGGCAGTACAGTCACGGCTCCATTTACCCAATAATGACATTCCCCTGGCACTTTCATTCCTGCTGTAAGACATAAAACAGCTTATATAAAAAGGAGAAGCACTGTACTTGCATGGACATAGGAGACACCTAATTACCACACAGAACGGTTTATTATTTGTTTTGAAAATCAACAGTTACTTGGATAAAAAGAGGTGAAAACATGAGCAAAAAACTCAGTAAATGTATCTTGTATCGTACTTCTAGATTGCGATGCTTTTCAATTTCAACATGTTTTTTTTTTTCAAAAGTTATATTTTGTTTAGTGCAAAGTGGGATTTTAACCCTTTGCGGTCCATTGTCGGACCTGGTCCGACATTGCAATTATTCCTATTAGGTCTGTTGTCGGACCCTGTCCGACATCATTATAGAAACGCAAAAAACGGGTTTTAGTCATTTTTTTCTCCGGAAAAAGTCGAGAAAACCATTCAATGGCCGAGTGGGAATGACAGGAGCCGAGACAAGTAAAAAAACAACAAAAAAAACAAAAAAAAAACAAAGGCGTATCTCATGAATAGTCATACATGGCCCTGGTATCAGATAACGGGGCGGTCATAAGTAAACAAGCTGGCTGATAGTGAGTCCCCGCACAGAGAACACTGACATTTGCAGAGCTTTTTGAGATGTTATAGTAATAAAATAATGACTTGGATCGCATTATTGAGGAGTTTGGTGATAAAACGAGTGATCAGGAGATCATTGATCGGTATGTACGACTATTATTATTATTATTATTTATTTCTTATATAGGTGAAAGCTATAGCGAACGAAAGGGTGGGGCGGGGCTGGAGATGCCTAGTGAGTGCTTTGTTGATATGCAGGGCCTTTTAAACCCGTTTGACTGTGAAAAAAAATACTTTTAAACAGCACGTCTAAAATTAACTGCGCGTGTGAAAATTAATTAGACCTGGCGTGCCTGACGCGCATTTAATAAATGGACCGCAAAGGGTTAAAATATGCAATAAGAAAAGACTAAAATAAAAACAGTTTTGCATTAACCACGACATCTATAATACGCCAGTGCAAGACAGAGCTCTGCAGGGAGCTGTTCTACATGAACGAGGGGCTCTTAATGTGTTCAGACAGCCTTCTTACAGATCCCATGCACAGAGCAGGGGCTCAGACCCCAGTGCCCTAGCCTTCCCTTCCACCGAGCATGGGGGCTCCACCTCTTATTAAACGAACATGACTGCAAATCGCAGGTTCATCTCCACAGAAATCAACCAGCTAACCAAGTTCAGAAAATCTCAAATCATTTCACCGAACTTGTATTCAATAAAACAAACTGGCCCTTTATTTGTACTTCATACTAAAAATAATTCAAAAATATATATTATAAAATTCTTGTTAGCTCTGCTACCATATGGTACAATTTCTTACCGTAATACAATTAAAACCCTAATTGAATTACACTAGCTACTGCTGCTTTATGAATATCTTGGATTTGATATTGCCATACATTACAGTAATATTACCACCGATATATACCTGGAAAATGTATATAATTGTTTGCACCAGTTTTTTTGTTTTGCCTACTTAATGTTTATCAAGAAAAAATGTAGTTTAGTTAGAAGGAGTAAGATGAATGTTCAAGTATTTGGGGGGATATGAGTTACATGGTTTTCTCCTTTTCAAAATGATGGAGGCAAACATTGACTGGTGTAAACACTGCAGGAAATCCATTATTCTGTTCACAGATGCATTAGAATGAAAGTTTGAATTGCCATCGGTTTTACCTGTGGATGCTATCTTGAGCAGAAGGTACCACCCCCAGGTTAGCTGCAGTCACCACCTTGTGCACTATGGCTCTGCCTGAGGAGTTTTCAGGAGCAACACTGATGGTAGCAGTACTCTCATTCATTCCTGTAAGCTTTCCTGTGAATGAAACAATTATACAGTTTAAACTAGTAAATACAATTCAAGTGTACATTGGTAAAGTAGACACCCCACACTCTTCAATAGCTTTCTTATGATATATACTTTAAAACATCCTATATTCTAAAGGATGGGTGCACAGAGGTCAGGGAACTGACCCAATGAAATACTAAGAATAAGTTTTAAATATTAGAAAAAGTGGTAGGCAACATAATAAACATTCGTTTCACCTTAAACAGCCATTAACGGTAGGAAAAAATCTTCAAAAAGAAAGACCTTATGCTTTCATATATCGCATATTTCTTATTTTTGATAGGAACTGTATGAAATATTATTTCAATGCAGATTTCAGAAATTACTAAGTAGATATCCACACAGTTCCATGTTGCCTACCAATTTTGCCACTGATTCTATTAAAAGAATCATAGTAAATACATGCAAATAAACACATATCTGTTTAGGTGTCAATGAGCAGCAAATCAAACACTTTCCTTCCCAAAGATGTAATAGTTTAATGAATGACTTGAAGTAAACAATATATGAAATTCAAAAAACAGCACAGTTCTATAGCCAAGGAGGATCAGGATCCAACAGGATTCTCAATAACCAGAAATACTTGAAGAAAAGGAATTGATAAACTGAAAACTCACTATTAAAATAAAATGGGTTAGGTTTATATATATATATATATATATATATATATATATATATGAATGAATGAAACAAGTTTATTTCTGCATTAAAGAAGCAGCACAATGCATACACAAACAGCTAACTAATTCCATTTCAGGTTACTGTGGGCTTGAAATGGATTTGAAAGGAGGAAGTCCCTAATTCTATCAACTAGTGAAAATGTACATTCTGTATCAGGCTGAGCAAGTACAAAATAAGGTGTATGGACCTCAGAAATTGCACAGGCACTCTAAAACTGCTTTTAACCACAGCAACGGGGTTGAAATAATACTGGTAAGAGATGTGTGTGCTCACTTAGGATTTAAACCTTCTCCATTAAGCTCTATTGAAAAGCAAGCGCTGAATAAATGAATGTAACTATGTTTGTGTTAAAAGCCTGTTTTCCCCAGCATGCAATTAAAGGAAATGTTGCACAAAGCCAGTACTTTTGTCAAGCTCCTGTAAATGGAAAGATGGATAGCACTCAGATAAGTGAATGCATCGCTTCATATTTAACCTTAACGCTGTTGTCATTAATGGTTTGTCTAACTTGTACTTTAAAAAGACAAGGTACTGCTCCATTGAAGTAAAATTAAAAATCAACTTTACCATGCTTTTCAGAACAGAAGATTCATTATCTTCAGCTAATGTATTGGCATAAAGCAAAGTAACATCCTATCAAGTGAGGCGCACGCTCAATCTGCCTTTTTACTCGTGCTGTTTTATTGCTATAGGCAATTTGTACCACTCAGCATGACAGTGTAAACTGAATCAAGATTAATTTACATGCAGAAGAACACTTAGCAGAGCAGCATGGTAAGCAAATGTATTGTCTCGATTGCTGAGCTGGAAAAGAACCTGCAAAAGAAAAAAGTGTGCCGTAATTAAGGAGCATCAAATGTGATTGCTTAAGAAAGTCTGAGGCACAGAAAATGGAAATGTTTTCCCAGTCACAGGAAAAGGTTTACTTGGGGACAGTTTACAGTATAAAACCCTGCACATATAAAAACTACATTATAACACTGCAAATCTAAAACAGGAGTCCTGAAGCATCCTTCCTCGCAGGCGCATATAAACAAATTAGAAATAAGTTGATTTTTCCCCCCTATTTACTTAAAACAAAGGTAGTCTTGCAATTATCATTTATATTCCACATTAGTATTACATGAATACCAACAACAGCTTTCCTGTGCAATAGCAATTAATAATTAGACTGGTGTTTTAGCAGCCAAAAATGCTAATGGGTTCTATTGTAAGAACAGAGAACTGAAATGAAAAAAAACAAAAAACGTTATAAATCCATCAGTGAATCTATGTCAAATATTTTAGTGAATTGAAAAATAGTTACTTACAATAATCATCAATGTGAAAGAAAGAACTTAGAAATGTCTGGCTATACACAAAACCCTCACCAACAATGTCAAATTATATATATATATATATATATATATATATTCTTCTTTAAAAAAGAGCATTTACCTTTCTATATTTAAACCTACAAAAACAGCAGCATGGCCAGGACAGAGGCGCAGCGAACACGTAATGCCACATGCAGTCAAGCAAACTTTGTATTATTTTTTTGCTTTAACAGACCCAAGCATTTCCATTATATCCTGTGGGAATTTTGATCAGATTTGCTTGGGTCCACTTCAGAGGTAAAACATCACTATAGGAGCTCTGCATATATAAAGCTTATCCTGGAAATATAAATGGTGGCTGCAAAGGGACTTAGAAGAGCATGTGGCATATTTGCCAGTCGCAAGTCCAGTGTCAAAATGCGAATTCAGGAAGACAGGGGAAGGCACTGCCGAGGCACCTGGAGACCTGCCTATATTTACAAATATTTCATATAAACACATGTTCAAATAGCTTTATTCTGAGTAGCCTTTCTGCTCTATTAAACACAACACACAGCTGCCACATTTATTCAGACAAATAATCAACAACCATAGAGGGAAAATGGCAGAAGAATAAGGAATTTTGGCAACAAGTCCGTCGAGGCTCCCAGCAATCCACGCAGAGTGCTTCTCCTCTGTGCTCACGGTTCTGTATGACCAGTCAGGAAAGTGGCCGAGTCACAGCAGAGCAAACAAAACTTGATCAAAACATCAAGGCGTGATGAAAACATGCAGGGGGAGAAGAAAAAAAAAATGCTAATAATTTGATCTGTTTCTTGGTGCATCTATGGCCTCCATCGACTTAAATGAAGACAGGAGGCAGCATAAACAGATGCAGTTCACTCATTTGAAGTTTGCAGAGTTGTTGCAAAGTAGTGAGATAGCGGCTTCAGAAAGACAGGTAAGAATCGGCAATAACGGTGTGCAATGTAGAAGCAGTCACACACTGAAACTGAAAAAAGTTAACCCATGAGAACAACATATTTATTACTGCTCAATTAAAGCTAAACAATCTGCCTGACAAAGACAAGGTAATAAACAGGTAATACATTAAAAAGGGTCAGAGAAAGGTAAATCTAAAAATACATACATACATAAATCTACATGACTGCTTTTTATTTTGTGTGTTATTTATTTTTTTTATTTTTTATTATTGATGGGGGAAAAAACTGCAAATCCTGCAGTAATTTAGGCAGCTTTAAAACAGGTTGGTGGGACATGTCAATCTTCCACAGATATCATCTCACTGCCTTGAGCAGTTTTTTTTTTTTATGTGGGCAATCACATTTAGGCTAATAGGTTTTCTACGGGTTATAGATGTGGAAAGTAATTATTTTGTTCCCCCCCGTCTACACAGGCATTTCCGAAAGAAGGTCTGTTGACATGAATGTCAATTGTTACCTTTCATTTCTCCTTAACTGTGTACATCTCATTTGGATTTTATGCTGCAACCCTACCCACGTATTGGTCCGTTTCTATTGCTGCTACTACTACTTACACAACCAAGCATGTAGCATAAATACATAAGTACTTCAGCAATGATATGATATATACTGAAGCCGCATTGCTGGAAACGTTTTTCCGAAATGCATTCTTCTATTTAGCACTCTACCATGTTACTCACACCGATACTACTGTATCCACTCAGAAGCCATTATTGAGTTTGAGTTTTTTTTAAAGGAAATTAGTCCTATTAGAATGATCACTTTTACAAAATCTAACCGGATAAAAAGATCTCAGTAGTGACTGACACTGAACTTTCTCCAGTGTGAATGTGTTATTCTCTCAGTGAAAACAAAGACCTTGGTAGGCTAATTCGAATATAAGGCTGATTCATAGATAACCTATTGTAGTGCGAATCATGTGCGACGTATGCGGCCATCTTCACACAAACTGTAACCATGGCAACAGGCGTGAGGAGGTAACAAGATTGAAACGGCATGCATTGAGAAAAGCACGAAACGTACGAAGCAATCTACGCTGGATATGTTTTTCAATAGAAAGGGGACGTAATTACTGTATTCAGCATTAAGTGTACTTTTTATTTATTTTTATTTCTTTACTGTTTTCTTTTAAATATACAGTTTAAATGTTGATCAATGTGAAGTTGTCTTGAAATACATTACTGTATACTATATAAAGATATTCAATTTAATTTCGGCGTTTATTCTGATACAGCAAATTGCCAACCCTTTTTATAGTGAACAACCTGATATAACGAACATTTCTGCAGGTCCCGGGGGAGGTTGTTATAATGAAGTTAGACTGTGTATACATACATACATACATACATACATATATATATATATATACACACACACACACACACACAGAGTCAATCCTCTTTATACTGCCAGGTAAGCGTCATGGGCAAAAACAGGCAATAAGCGAGGGTGGCGTTATAGTGAGGGTCAACAAAAAACAAACAAAAAACACACACACACACACAAGCTTCCATGTTTGCAATAAATTCAAACGTTTTCATTTTTTAGTTATACAATTACAGTATCTCCAGGCCATTTTAATAAAACATTAATATTTTTTTTTCAAACTACAGTACTAGTTCTTAACACAACAGGTATACTAGTGAAATGTTATCATATTTTCCCATCAGTATGAAACATACGTGATTACTTTTGAGGAACAGTTTATACTTAAATAAAAAAATTAAAAAAAATAAAACACTCATTTAGTTTCAAATCACCCAAACAATTCCATAAAAAACAAAAAAAGCATACTTTTTTTATTTTATTAATTTTTTTGCTGTACTGTCATTTGAACTTTAGTGTTTGTGGCACGACTAAGCCTGCTGAATACTATCCCTCATTGAATGATGCCACCTATTTACTTCACAAAGCAATTTAAGCTCAACAGCATTCTTTTTTAAGCAGTTAAAAAAAATGCTGAATAAGTGCAGGAAAACACTTTCTTTAAACGAAAAGTAAAAAAAAACAAAAAAAAAACTATTCTACTGTTTACAAAACTGATGCTTTAGTTTAAGTCATCCTTCATTTGTGCAAAACTTGCACGTAAACAAACAAATGTCTTACCGTACTTATTTTTTTATTTATTTTTTTAACGTTTATTGTGGTTTATAAAAGTCTTGAGACCAAGAGTCACAACACCTGCCCAAGATCGACAGATCATTTTGCTGCATCTTCGGGACGTAACTTGTTAAAAGCCACTGCGCCTGCTCTAAAACAGAGTTTGTCATTTTTTGTTCACATCTAGTTAATTCTATCCAAATGTAAGTGGTATGTTTCTTTTGATGCTCAAATATAAGCGATATGTTTCTTGTGATGCTCAAATATAAGTCATACGTTTCTTTTGATGCTCAGTATATAAACAATTAAAAAAAAAAAAAACCCTCGCGCTTCACCCTTGTTTTTCTTTCTAAATCTCCATGATCCATCAGAATTGCCCTGATTATACAGCGTTATTACACACTCTCAGCCTTTCTATTACTCCTTTACTCTCGCCATCATAGTCTAATTGCAAAAAACAGGCAAAGGCAATGGGTAACTAATGTAAATGATTTCCTTTTAGGTATCTCTAGCCCCTCTCACACTGGCGCTCCTACCCAGGTCTCGACAGGGCTTCTGACTGCCTGGGTTACAATCCCACCTCAGGATGTGGGTCGACACGCTTTGACCCAGATCGAGCTAGACAAAATGCATGATGGGTGTTTGTAAGCGGATGAAATAACAAACAGCCACGCCTGTGAGAAGGTTTCATTTCCGCAAGGAACATTTCTGTTTATTCTGTTTAGCCATATTTTTGTTGATTGAAACACACCATGAGCCCTGTACTTGCTTCTGTTACCCAGGTTGACCCGGCTTCTTCAAAAAGCAGTGTGAAATCACGTAGCCGACATCATGACACCGGGTCGCCTCTGTTCAATATTTTATATGTTTCTATGTCTGTTTCTATGGGTGGATCCAATGTAACCTGAATGATCTGAAATCAGGTGGGTTGAACCACTTGTAATGATAAGTGGTACTTGTACCACAGCCATCTATGGGGAACGTTACAGTTCCGTATGCGTGCTCACCTTGCTGTGTCCTGAAGTCCTGCTCAGACATGGTGACTGGTAGAAGCAGTTCTCCCACAGCTGGTTGAATACTGACGTTGAACTGGTCGCTTTTCGTGCTGAAAGAGATTAGGAGGTATTTTTACATGCTGAAACCCATATGAACACACTGGCTGACAGCAACAACAACATGACATAAAAAATGAATCGGTCATATATATATTTTCCCTCATTTTGGGGAATTATGTTTTTATTTACATAATTCATTAAAAGAAATTGTGCATCTCTCAGATTTATCCTTCATTCTCACCCCCTAGCAACAGAACCACAAAGTTTAAAGATACCGTAGCCATCATCTCTTCATGATCCTTTCACTGCAACGTCAAATTGTTACTTGAAATGAAAGCTGACTGAACACAAAGCCACTTTGTGGCTTGGAACTTGATTTCAGAAGACTAGGTTCCAGGCCACTTGGGGCTTGATACAGAAAAGTTGCCTCAAACTGGGTCTCTCGGTCTCTTGGAACCAGGCTTCAAGCCACTATTCCTGAAAAAGTGGCTTTGTGTTCCATCAGCTTAATGGATCGTCAGCTGCATGGAAGCTTACATTCTAAAGAGATAATTTTGATCCTTTGCTTTTAGTAATCCATGTAACCGTGATAGAAACAGACTTGCAAGGATTTAATGTGGGAAGAGATAAGGCACCTCCTGTGGTTCCTCAAATGGAAAAAAGGTGTAATTGTTCAGGTCCCAAGGGTGGTCTTTTTCTAAAAACACAGATGCCTGCATGTTTCCTCTGTTTAAACAGACACCGCACACGATGGACTGATCTAGCCACAATGTATAACCAGAGTGCCATTGCTACTACTGCTGTAGAAGCACCTGGAAAATAGATGTTGCTTCTTGGCAAGCTTTCTTGTACTTAAATAAACTGGAAATAAAATTAATTATTTTCCCCTCCCCCCTTTCAAAATTAACCCGTGTCATAAGCCTGCCAACCATGCAAAACTATCAGGGATGCCAATTTTACATCTGGCCAACCAAGACGAGTCATTAACCAGCTGGTATGCTGGCAGATTGTGGCACGACCTTGATTAGAAACTCCTGACACTAGAATGAAATTCCAGACTGGAATAATGGGAATAATGGATAATGGGTCACACTGGTCACAGGACCCAGGGTGATCATCTGCATGCAAGGGATTCTACTTTCAGATAGTAAAGGTGAACAACTTCTTTCACTAGTTTAATACAAAAAAAGCTCCCACTTTTGCAACTATCATGTAGCGCTATTGCAACAAAGCATCATAAAAAAAACTGCAATACCCAGTACCCAGGACAGACAGTGTCACTAGTAAGGTGGTTAAATACTGAAATCAACATACCAATCTGCACTGAAATCTTAAAAACAGCACACATCTCAAATCATCAAAATGATTCCTTTTAATTTTGATATGCATATAAATAGTACACAGTATTTTGATCCACTTGACATGTATAGGCAACATGCTCAGTTGGATGTGACTAGGTTCACTATAACCGACTCAAACCGGATTTTGATTCAGAAGTTTTTTTTCAAATAAATGAATACAAAAAACAGACAAAATGGTCCTAAACAAAGCTTCAGGTTAAGTCTTTCTTACATTGTGTAACATTAACAGTTTCGCAAAAATTGCATTTTGTATAGAGGATAAATGTGTCACCAAGTTAGCCTTTTCCCAGTACAGCTTTAAAGACACACTGATGGCAGGCAGAGCGTGAAGACGTTCTGTTTCTTAACCCCCCGCTACGACAGAATTCCTGAAGAGTTGATAAGGTGTTGGTAGTTTACCGGGAGAGCTATGGATCGCTCTCTGGGGCTCTGGGACTGCACACAGACAATGATTGTCATGCAAAACACACTCAATGATTGGCATTTGAGGCTGATTGATCCAACCATTACTCCTATCTCCCCTGCCCCCACTGGCTTTCTATAACACTATTGATCTCCACGCTGCCGATCGGTTTCCATTTTCTGATTTCGGGCAGGCAATTAAGAAGGTGAGTAATTGTGATTACACTGCTACAGGATCAATTGTATTTGATGCAAGACAAAGTGCATGTCTAGGAAGAACAAGAAAAAGATGATCCGTTTCTGTGTTCTGTCTTCGGGCAACAAATATATAAACAAATATATATATATATGCGAGTGCGTGCAGGCGTACAAAGAAAAGGTAGTGTGAAACCTGTTAGTGTTTTGTGTTAAAACTGTGTTTATTTTGTTTTGGTTTTTGTTACAGGTAAACAGCTTAGCTGTCCTGTTTATAGTTAGGTTCCTGTCCTGTGTTTCAGTTCTTGCTCAAAAAAGAGCTAGGTGTTTGTTTTGTTTATTTGGTTTTTGTGTTTGTTCATTAAAAATAGTGCGTAAACACTTAAAAACCTCAATTTCCTGTGTCCTGGGTCTATTTTTAAAGGGGCAACGAACCTTCAGTGGTGCAATTCTGTTACTATATATAGTAAAGCAGTGTAACTAAAGCTCTTGTGAGACGGGTTAACACATCAGTTAAAGCAGTGTAACTAAAGCTCTTGTGAGATGGGTTAACACATCAGTTAAAGCAGTGTAACTAAAGCTCTTGTGAGACGGGTTAACACATCAGTTAAAGCAGTGTAACTAAAGCTCTTGTGAGACGGGTTAAGACATCAGTTAAAGCAGTGTAACTAAAGCTCTTGTGAGATGGGTTAACACATCAGTTAAAGCAGTGTACTAAAGCTCTTGTGAGATGGGTTAACACATTAAATGTAATGATTAATAATTGAAGTGGAGGCAGCTCCTGCTCTGGTTCTTTTTTTTTTTTATTATTAATCTTGACTATCTGAATGCATCTTGGAGGCTGTGTAACTGTTAATGCAGACATTGCTCTGTTTCCTTGCTAGGATGTCAGTGTTCGTAGGCTGACATTAACTGAAATAAAATGTGAATTGATTTGGCTTGTCATTTACTGGAAGTGCTCAGTTAAAAAAAAAGAAAAAAGAAATGCATTATTTAAATGAATAGTATCTTTTTGCACCCAAAATAAAATTTGTGAAACTATTTATGTTATAACAGGTATCACTGTGTTTTTTTTATGTATTATTATTAGGGGCAGCAGTGTGGAGTACTGGTTAGGACTCTGGACCGGAAAGTCGTGGGTAAAATCCCAGGTGGGGGACACTGCTGCTGTACCCTTGAGCAAGGTACTTTACCTAGATTGCTCCAGTGAAAACCCAACCGTATAAATGGGTAATTGTATGTAAAAAAAAATTGTGCAAAAAAATTATGTAATTGTATGTAAAAATAATGGGATATCTTGTAACAATTGTAAGTCGCCCTGGATAAGGGCGTCTGCTAAGAAAGTAATAATAATAATAATAATAATAATAATAATAATAATAATAATAATAGTTATTATTAGTAGTAGTACACTGCTACCAATCTGCAAACTGATGGATTAAATACATTAAAGAAACAAAAGTCCCTCCTCCATTTCACAAAAGAAAAATAGAATATGGTCCTAATCTATCACTAATGCTCATTTGGTGAGCTGTGTCATTGGGCTCACATTGTCCAGATCATTAAAAATAATTTACCTTTAATGTCTCAGGCAAATCTATTATGGTGACGTTATTCATAGCCTGGCATTCTATAATATTGATCTGTGTTGTTTGTCTGGTAGTAAAATAATAAACAATTACTAGGAAATGTGGGAGAATGTAATCGTTTTTTTTATATTCAGCACTAATGCAGCAGACCTCCCAAAACATAAAGGTGATAATCTGCATAAAATCAATGAGTTATGCAGCAATTCGTATATTCATCATCTGCTGCATTACTGCCATTGAACTTCAAATTACATTTCCAGTTTCTTGGAAGGATAAGGAAAAGGACATTGTCATGGGGTATCTTCTGAAGAAAATAATACAAAGAACAACAACTCTGAACACTGCCAAGCACAGAATGGAGACTGTTTTCCAAGGATCAGACCAATATCACTGCTTTCTTTCCAAAACAAAACTAGCTAGTGTCTGGAATTCAGTATACAGTATCAGAGGCTTACCAAAGTTGGAAGTTGGCAGCCTGGGTGGAATCATTGAAGTCGATGCCCATTGACACTGTGATGGATGCCCCTGGCTCCAGAGATTCTGCGGGCAAAGGTTTCATTAAAGAAAAAAACATTTAAAAAAAAGTAATAATAATAATAATAATAATAATAATAATAATAATAATAATAATTAGTTGCAGTATTTTGTTTTGGTTCAAGAAATCAAGCATTGCTCTCTCTATCAGTTTAGGGTTTGCAGTCCAAAAGTAAAAGGGCAATAAAAAGTTTACAGTGAGATGAACTTCCACACATTGTGTGCTGTTTGGAATAATCCTGGTTTGAAACGAATATAACACCCAAACATGAGGAGACGCAGATTTGCTTCTACAGTCATGAACTGTGTATAAAGAAAATTGTTCACGCCTGAAGTCCAAGCATACTTGCATTCCCTACCTATACTGTTGAAGTCGTGAATCTGGAGGCCAGAGGGAAGTTTCTTCTCCCCGATGTGAATGTCTTCCAATTTCTGGTCTCCGCTGTTGGTTAGTGTGACCTGCACAGATACCATGTCGGAGCTGTAAATGCAGGGCTGTCGCGGGAAGTGATACTGGGCTGCTAGCCCTTTGCCACTCATTCGATGGAGAAGCTCATGAGATTTTGCGGGCACGTATACTGGGCTGGTGACCTGGGAGGGAAGAAAGTTCACATGTTTTTCATTGGATAGGGCTCTGACAAAACAATCAGCATTCTGTCTATTTCACAAACAACAAGAATGGAAGACTTGAGCACATAATACAGTGGTATTCCTCTATTTTGGAGTACAATTGTCATAGGGTTGGTCTTAACAGAGGGAGATCTTCAGATTCCAAAAAGTGTCCAAGGTATTGAACTTGAGAGGGAGTTACTGGCAGTGTGCCCCGTCCCTGTGTGTATTCTGTGTTATATGTTACTGTAGTAGGTTTGTGTCAGTGTGCCCTGCCCCTGTGCGTATTCTGTGTTCTATGTTACTGTAGTAGGTTTGTGGCAGTGTGCCCTGCCCCTGTGCGTATTCTGTGTTATATGTTACTGTAGTAGGTTTGTGTCAGTGTGCCCTGCCCCTGTGCGTATTCTGTGTTCTATGTTACTGTAGTAGGTTTGTGGCAGTGTGCCCTGCCCCTGTGCGTATTCTGTGTTCTATGTTACTGTAGTAAGTTTGTGGCAGTGTGTCCCGCCCCTGTGCATATTCTGTGTTATATGTTGAGTGTGGTGTGTTAATGTTGGTGTATAGGTATTGGTGCACAGGATATAAATCGGGCTATGTGGAGCATGAGTGATTTCAAATGTATATTTGTAATATGTATTTAGGCAAGGGGATTGCACAATCACTTCACGTGCAGATAAAATGTGTATTATTATGTGAGCACAGGGAACGCACAAATTAGTTCACATGCTGGGATTCAAGTGAATAATTAATTAGTAATTGAATCCCGGCACAACTGTATGTGTAGATGCACGTTTCACTCACTCGGGGGTTGTGTGTTCAGGGCGAAAGAACGGGAGAGTGAGGAGATAATAATAATAATAATAATAATAATAATAATAATAATAATAATAGCAGGACCAGCACAGTACGTGTTTGTTTAGTGTTCGTCCCCTGTTTGTTAGTGTCTGTTCGTTTTGTTTGTCTACTTATTTTGGCCCAAAGTGCCATGATCTGTTTTGTTCAACCTTTTTTTTTCTTTGTGTTAATAAAACACTGAACGACGCAGTTTCGCCAGCAGTTGCTGTGTGTTTTGGTTTCATTTTCCTGGCCTGATGTCACCCCTGTTCACAAGGTTACATTAGATTCCATTTAAAACAACCAAAAATGGTTGCCATGCCATCAGAAACCTAAACATATATTTAAACACACACACACACACACCCTTCTTTGACCCAATGGTACAATGGAGTTGACCCTTTAATAGACTGCATAAAAGCGCTTCAGTTTAACGTTCCCTTTAAGACGACAGCTACAGTTTAATATACATCCAGTGGGTAGCACAGCAAAATCTCATAAAAAAAAAAAAACATTACATATAAATTAATGTTTAACCACCATTTCATGCAAAATGGATCCCAGTTGAACCACAGATGTTCTGTAAATGGTCTTTTATGCTAAATATCAGCAAGACCCCATGGCCAGCTTTTGAAATCCTATTTAACATGAAGGAGAGGTTTGGTTCCTCAGGCTCAGATCCCCCAGATAATCTGCACTCCTCTCAGCAAATCTGCAGCATGGCTCTGGCACAATGTTGCACATTTTCATCCAAGTGTCTTTAAAAAGGAAAAGCAGCCAAACAACATATACAAAATCACCCTAGTCACACAAAGGGAATATAGCACAGAGGCAAAAGAGGTGAGGAATATGCCAGCTGCTGGTACTTCAATCCAGATACTGAAAAGGGCTCTCAATCCCATTCACTCCTCACCAACGAATATCATGCTATACATTTGGAATCTATTGTGTTTCCACACAGACGTATCTTCCTATTCAAAACATCTTTTAAAATAAATTGAATTTTGCACACTAAAATATTCAAGATAGGTCTACAGTACATACAAATCATCCATAAAATATTGCAGTATTTAATTCTATTCGTACCTATAAACACTTAAATCACTCAAATGTACAGCCAATATTATAAGTACTAAAATACACTCAGTAATTTTAAACTGGAAGTCTTCATGCATTGTGTTTTGCTTTTCAGTACTTTTAGAAACGGAGAACCTCCCTGTTCAGATTGTCTGTGAAGGCGTATACACTTTGTCAAATCCATTCAACAAGTTGTTCAAAAGTTACAACCCTTTACATTTTTTCATAGAAACAAACATGCAAACAAGACAATGTATTATACAAGTGCTCTATGCTGCAAGCTCACTCACACAAATATCAAGTCACTGAATGTAAAAATGTATGTTTTCATGAAATAAAAGGTCTTCTTTTGTTTGTTTGTTTCTTTTTTTAACAGATGACACAAGCACCTGCTTGGCATATTAATTACATTTCTGTGTAAATATCTGGACAGTTCCCGCAGACGCAACATCATTTCCAGTGGAAATCACTGCGACTCCTGATGCACGCAGTTTCAGAGACACACATTTTATCACAGTTTATTATGGTAAGCAAATAAGCGTGGAATGAGAGTGCACATAACTGTCTACTTAACACTTACCGAAACATTTATAAGAGCTGCTATCTCCCGAATAACAGACAGACAGCGTGGAATTGGAGAAAGAAGAAAAGCGTCATTTTTTAAACACTTCACTAAAAAATAACTCAAGAGTGTAAAATGACAAATATTCTGTGCAGTTAGCTGATAATGGACCATGTTATAAACCCTGCTGAGATTTATAGGATGCAAACTAGTACCTGAGCATTATTTTTATGAGACAGCTTGTCATGGCTGTTAGGCCTTTGCTGTAAAGTTAAGAAAAAGAAAAAACAGAGGTCTTTATGGATTTCTCTAAGGCATGGGTTAATTAGCCAGTCCAATAAAAGTACAAACAGCCATGTATTTTAGAACATTGCTCAGGAACTAGAGCCGTGACAAACTAACATACAAGACTACATTACAAAGCTGCTACTACTATAGTTAGTTTGTATCTTACATATGTAACATTTCTAGATGTAGATTAAATAAGACGCTGTCAGTGCTGCTTAAAAAAAAGTTATATTCTGAGATTTTAAAATCTAAACTCATTGGCATTGTAGATAAGTGGGGAAGATGGATGTATAGTACCACAACAATAAATACAACTGCTATGAGGGTTAGAAAATATATAAAATGTAAATTACATATGAAATCCATAGTGCTACCTGTGCAACACTGCTTGTAGAAAAATGATGTCGTTTGTTCTGCATTGCCAATCCCTAATTTTATATGATCCCTGCCTGAATTCATCCCATCATGTTTTACACAGCATGGAAAGAAAAACAGCCAATAAAAAGCCAGATTATCAAAAGCAATGCTGCATACCTGTGTATCAAGGCCCTGCTTTAACCTCTGCTGTGCTGCGGTGACAGGAATCGAGTGCCCTCGGCACTGAAGAGGTTAATAAGTTGGCCTTTCATCTTATAAGCCCTGCCTTTGAGTCAGCCTAAAAGCCAGTGACAGAAAATCATTTGGATTGAATGGATTGTTTACAGAGTTGCGTGCAATGAATCCAGGCAGTTCAGAGCCCTGTCTCTAATAAACATGACTAAACCTCACAGCAAAAAACACACGCTTTGCACACCTGGCAGCAAAAAGTGACTCTCTATTAATTACACAAAGGCTGAATGAGCCTCTCTATCTAGGGAATGGTGGTCTTCATGGATAAAGGAGGGTTATCAAGTGATGGTAAAATCCAGCACTGAACAGACCAAGCCAGAGAACAGCCTGATAGAAGCAGCAGCTCTCCTTGCACTGAATCCATCAGTTCTCTCTAGATCTAGATATCTCTATCTCTCTCATATACACACACATAAATATATATATATATATATATATATATATATATATACACACACACACACACACACGACATTTTGTTATCAACCCTTCTAGACCTCTCTCTCTATGCACACCAGGAAATTCAGTAAAAAGGCAAATCAATGAACTAATGAACCGATAACGAACATGCAAATACGTTTTGAGCCTGATGAAGCACACTGTCCCTCCCATTGGAGAAGAAATTCTTTATCAGACAAGCCCACCTAAAAGGTAACGCATCATCTAAAGAAGTAATAATAATTTATACCAGTGCTGTTTATACAGACTTCTATTGATCTTTTATTTGATTTATTTTCCCCAATTCAAGTGAAAACGGTGGATTTGTCAAAAAAACTGTGGACTAGTCAAGGAAAAGGAGTGAACAAATCCACAGTAATCAACAGCTCCTTTCTGAAACAAAGTCATTTCAAACAGTTAATAACTACCATGGTACAGCAGTCTCCACGTATAGGAACGCCTCCTAAGAGAAGAACTTCGGCTAAGAGAACACCCTTGTGGTGAAACAGATTTTTCCCATTGTAAATGCTCTGCCTAAAGGAACAAGAACTTCGCTTAACCCTTTGCAGACTGTGAGAATTCTACCATTTTGCGGGCTGGCTGACATGACTTAACATTATGGCTTGTATCAGACCAAATATCTACTTAAAAGAACACCTTTTTGGCACCACTAGCGATTCGTTCACAACTAATACAGATTTGTAACCTGATAACTCTTCATGATCAAACTTAAATTCATATGGTTTATTTTCAAATGTGCCTTGTCCTCTCGAGTGTCTTGAGGCACATCGATTGGTTTATTCAATCGTTCCAGATCCGGCATCATGTAATATTGACTTGTTTTGTATTTTCCGATTTCCACGAGTGCACCTCATTGCTACAAAATGGCATGTAAACAAACGCCAAATCGCGCCGCTGTTTCTCTTTCTACTCTTTCTAAAAGTTGGAAATTGTTCGAACTCTTGAAAAAAACCTGAATCAGACATAAGTAACCAAGCAATTTGGTGTTTTCCGTTCTGGTGAGTTGCTTCACTATTCTGTTAAATAATTGTGTCTTGAATATTGCTCCTGTACATGTATTCCTAATTAATCTAGAGCTGCTGTAGGGGTGCTGTGTTAATTTAGTTTGACAGTTACTTTATTATTATAGTTTATTAACATACACTTGCCTATTGCTTTTCCCTTACTTATTCTGTTCATTTTATATGTTGATGCACGTGCATCATGACAAGTAATACAAATGTTTTTATTTATTGATTCATATTGGTGTCTGGTGGTTGTAAACTCCGTCTTAAAGAACACTTTGTCCAAGAGAACACTTGGCTTGCTACCTGAGGGGTGTTCTCTTAGCCGGAGACCACTGTATACACGAGTACAAGTGCTGAAAGAACACTGAAAGTGCATTTCCTTCATATTTTTATTCCACAATGTTTAACTGGGATAAGTTTAACTTTCAGTGAGGTCCTATGCAGGCTATATTTTCCACTGTAATATAATGATCATATTTCATAAGGTAAAAAAAAGCAATAAATCACACTTTCAATAATTACGCCCATTTCAGATTTTCCATTTACTGTTTACATTAATTTCCATGGTGTACTGTATGTGCAATAAACTAGAACATCTTCAACACAGCTTCACAAGGGAAAAGTGGAAAACCCAAGCCTTTGGCTCTAATCCTCCAAGCAATAATTATGTCCATCCACCAGGAGGTGCTCCTTCAGCAATTAAAGCTATAACTTCTCACGGGTATTGGGAGTGCTCAAAACCAAACTGCAAGAAATGTTGAACAATCAATTGAAACTTTACGTAGGTATGGTACGCTGCATACTGGAAGAGATCTAAAGGCAGCTTACCTAGAGATGTAAGAGCTAGACTGGGAGTTCAAAGCTCCTTGAGATTACTGTTTGGGGAGCAAAGTCTATTGTTACAAATCCAGAAAGCGTGATAAGGAGAGAGTCTGAAAGCAATATTCTGTATGCTTTTTCCTGTACGACCATATCAATTTTGTAATATTGCTATGGAAATTAATTCTTTAATTTTTTAGTTAACTTACTGTAAAAACTCTACCCACCTGTGTTCATGTACTGCTCTGATGCACTCCGGGTTAAACACAGCCACTAAGCGGTCAAGTGGCAAGACCTCACAGATGACAAAGTAAACATTTATTTGAGCATTTTTGGATGTGTTAGACTAGTCTGTGTCAATAAACGACGCTGTAATCTCGAATACTTCTTGTCTAGATTTAACACTTTGACAGGCAACCTCACTGCTCAAGGTCTAAATATGACTTCAAACTGCTTATCATCACCAATTGACAAACTGGACACCCCTCGAGGACCCCTCTCTAACACTGACTTACCCCTTCTTCCATGTGTAAATAACAGAGAAGTCATTTCATAACCTTGACTCCCAGTCAAGCCTGTTCACCTTCTTTGTTCCTGAACAAGTGACAATGAACAAGGAAGTTGATTGAGGGGGTCTATTATGTATCAACTTAAAGAAAGCCAGTGTGATTGATGAAACCACCAGTCACCTTCAGTGCTCACTACAACACTTGTATCCTTTTTGTCAAACGACCTGAAAATCCTGCTGACAGATTAAAAGTCACCATAACTATACAGTGTATTGAACAAGGCTTAATATATATATATATATATATATATATATATATATATATATATATATATATATATATATATATATATATATATATATATATATATATATATAAATAATGTGGAGTGGATGCACTACTTTGTTTTTCATTCGACATCTAACTACATAGATGCACAAAGCTTTCATCATTGTGATCCAAAATGAATAAAACAACATTAAGACAAATATAACCAGGCATCTTTCATCACAAGCATATAACAAGTGCAATAGATAGGAGGTACACAAAAATAACACTGGAAATGTCCATTTCAGGCTTACTTTCCAATGCCAAGATAAATGTTTTAGCATGAGCAATTAAAAATCAAACATGGCTGCTTAGGAGAGGTATGAATAAAATAATGTGTACTGAATTGTGTATTTTTTTTTTTAATGTTTAATTTAATACTTGTCTATCATACTGCATCAACATGCTACTGTACCTTAACACAATCTGAAATGGCTCACAAAGACGGAACCACTAATTTCTAATGACCTAAACAGTGACAGCTTTTAATATCTCTGCCCTAAAACGAGTAATCCTGCTCAATCCCAGACCTCTTTGTATTTAGTGCAGTTAATCAGCAGGTCAATAAATGACCTCAGGGGGCAAACATCAGAATTAATGTAGATCAGATGCTGTTCATTGTATTATTTGACAGCAATGAACACAACCTTTCCACACACGTAATTGTGCATTTCGATTTGTTCTCCTGAATACCTCGAGCTAGTTCATATTCACTGCATACGACGAGACAAGAAACCACATCTGCTTGTTAAATATCCAAGTCAAGCAGTGTATTGGATAAACCTGTGTGTGTCGGTCTGTGGCATCTAGCCTTTCGAAGACATCCCACCTGAGAACTCCACTCTAGCACCAGCTGTTCCAGGAATGAATTTGTAAGATGTTTTTAAATCTATGCATTAGCTTGCGTGTGGTCTGTGTGACTGAAGTTAGTTATTTATTTTTACACATAGGACCCTTTTTTTGGTCCAGCTGTTTAAATACAATATTCCATTTTTAAGATTTAATCTGTCCATGAAAACAGCTGTAGAGCCAGATGAAGGTGGATACCAAGTCAGTTCCTGACAATGTATATTGCATGAAGTACGGATGTGGGTGTGTGTCAGTGTGCACACTATATAGAAGGCTTCTGTTTTTATTAACTTCATTTTGTGGTGCTTATTTTTAGCTGTTTTCGCGTTATATCTAAATCGCTTTTTTTGGGGCCTTCGCTTTTCATATACTGTATGAATTTATTGTTTTTGGTTACTTTTGTTTTTTTTTATCTGTCACAATATGTATAGTAACTAGACAGTACTTGTACCTTCTTTTCTTTGCTGTCATGCACAACGAAAT